>NW_010120616.1:39714-83216 GCF_000699245.1 Pterocles gutturalis
ATAAATTAGAACTGACGTATTTTACAGGGTTAATACTCATAAGGGAGAGCTTGTCTGCCATTCTCCTGTTTTGCTTTTTGTCTTGTATTCCTTTTCATGAAGTGATGAGTACAGAGAAGTACAAAGAAAAACAGTTTGTTTCAGAGGGGAGAAGTGTTCAGAGGCTGCATGCCAGCTCTTGCAGTTTGTGGACCTCTGCTTCAAGTGCACACTGCCGGCTCATGTTGAGCTTTTCATCAACCAACAAGGTGTGTGTGTATACATATATATATTTAAGTAAGCTTCTAGTATTGGGAAGGGAAACATAATGTCCTGTGATTATTCAAGGTGCATACTGATGTTGCACTGGGAATGGGAAGGGATTTCACCCAGTGGAAATATCACCTTGTTCACAAGTGCTGCTATATGCTGCATCTTTTGTGCACAACAGTAGTTGCAGCATAGATTACCTCCTTCCATACTGCACATGGCTCAGATTTGATGGCATTTTTGGGCTCTAGGTCAGACTATCTAGAAGAAGCCTGTGCCCAGTGTGTGGTGTCCTGGGCCCATCTGAAATGACTTGAGCAGTCCTGGGAGGCTTTGCCTGTGTGTGACTGCAGCTGGGAGAAACTCAGAAGTTTTAATTCAGTCTCAGGCTCAGTTTTTGAGCTCATTTGAACCCCAGGAATGAAACACAGGCAGGTCTGTTCATCCCAGCTCTTGAGCAGCAAAGCTCCAGACCAATTTTCCTGAAGAGGTGCTAAGTGAGATCCACCCAAAGCTGAAGAGTGCCTTGAGAAATTCCCTGTGGCCTGACACTCCTGTGTGTGCTGACACAGGCTGGGACACTGCTGCTGTGCACACACATGCTGGCATGGGAGGGACACCAGGCTCCAGGCAGCGGCAAGATGCTTGTCGATGGGTAGGACTGCTGCTGAGTGAGATGTTGGTCTCCTGTGACAGCGAAGGGGATGGGTTGCTGGAGGACTGAACGTGTGCTGTCTATTCTACTTTTTCCTGAAGCCACTTGATGTGCATGTTAAGATGTGACCACCCAAGGCACCTGATGGGTCTGTGTTGACCATATTGGTGCTTGCTGCCCCAGCCTTATGTTAACTGGAGTCTTCCAGCTGGTGCTGAGAGGTCATCTGGTCTCCTCCTGCCTCACCTCCTTTCTCTGCAGCGCTGTTGCTATCACTGTTAACTGCAAAGGTAGCAAATAGGACAAAGAAAGTCTAGCTGGTTGCTAAATAAGCACTTAAGACACTGATCAAATGTGACACGGGGATCACATCTCCCCTTTGCTTGAGAAGGCAGGGAAGTGCTCCATTCTTCAATTATCACCAGAGAGCTGAGGCACAAAAAATGTCCTGGCCACACTGCGAAGAAATTAAATGCCAGCAACTGACTCTGGCTTTCCTGGCTCCCAGCCCTGGGTGTAAAGCAGAAGCTGGACTCTTCATCAAGGCTGCCTTCTCCCCTCTTGCCCATTTGTCACTGTGCCTCATTGCATCGTGCTTCACATTAGCATCCCCACGTGCTCCAGAGAGGTCGGGTCTTTCTAGGGTGCCCTGTGGGGGGTGAGCCTCGCTTCAGCGCTGTTACACAAATTCATAACAACAATGATCCAGAGACTGTGATCCTTAATCACGGGTAATTTCTAAAATGAACCAAAACACATTCTTTTCTTTCCAATGAATAATTCTCTTAGTGCTGAGGATTGGTAATGATAAGGACTTTCTAGAGTCCCTACAATATGTTTTTAAAAGGCAGCAGACTCTCCTTTTGATAAATCCCCTTTAGAAATGTTCTGTTTAATTTGAAAACCTTAGAAAAAAAGAAGGAACTAGTTGAAAGCAGTCACTGCTATATAACCTTAATCACATCAAGATGGTTTTCATCTGCAGATTTAACACAGAATGTGAATGTGTGGCTCAGACCCTTCCTTAGGCATGCACTGACTTGATAAGCCTTAATGGCTGTGTCAGTGACCCACAGATGACAGGTCATCGAGAAATTGGGCATTTTGAAACTGCACCTTTGAATCCACACTGCTGCACCTTCAGGGGGTTTCTGAGGCAGCCACAGAAAACAGCCAAGAAGCACTGATTTTGTACCCATCATGGAGCATCCTACAAACACCTTGGGCAGTGACTTTCATCATAGCCCTGGCCTCTGAACAGCTCTGAAGAACAACTCTGAACTGCAGGAGGGTGAGCAAAATCAGAAAGCCAAGGGAGGTAGTATTGAACCACATTGCCCCACCCTGGTATTTCTTTGCTAATTGGGGATAAAGCTGCTGTGGACCTGCTGAATAAACCTAGAAGCAATTGCATGAGCATAGTCTGTCCTGGAAGCACCATGTGGAGTCGGTGGAGGGATGCCAGGAGGCATCTAGCTGGAGATGTCTGCCTTGAAGTGCTTGGAATCTAAGAGAGGACATAAATGAGCTGGGCTGGAGAGCCAAGGGCAGTCACACTTGTGCAACATGTGCACATGTCCTCACTGTCAGGAACGTAACGCTTTCAGCTAATATTGGTCTTTTCTTACTGCTCATCTACTCTTTCCTCCTGCCAGTCTAGATGAGGAGGAAAGTTTAATGGATATCATTGAAGCTTGAAATGCAGAAGGCCTGTCAAGGAAAAACACAGATTCTTGTGGCTCTGCACATGATGTGGTAACTGCATGTTCCAACACAATTTCTTGCAGTTCCCCACTGGAGTTGCTCATAGGGCAAGTTTGCAAGTGGCATGGTTGTGAACACTCAGTCCCATCTTCAGGAAGACAGAGTTACACTCAGGAGTTCCAGGCACTTTTATTCATACTTCTCCCATAAGATGCCCTGACCGCTTGGCACATTAGTTATTGTACCAATGTATTTTTGGTAAGTCAGAAGTAAGAGGGTGTTAGTAAGTCAGAAGTAAGAAGGAATTAACAACAGAAAACCTTCATCCTTTTCAGGAATGTGTTTTACCAGAAATTCATAGAAACATAGAATGGTTGGATTGGAAGGGACCTTCCAGATCCTCTAGTTCCAACCCCCCTGCCATGGGCAGGGACACCTCCCACTAGCCCAGGTTGCTCAAAGCCTCATCCAGCCTGGCCTTGAACACCTCCAGGGATGGGGCATCCACAGCTCCTCTGGGCAACCTGGGCCAGTGCCTCACCACCCTCACAGGAAAAAACTTCCTCCTAATATCCAGTCTAAATCTACCCATTTTCAGCTTAAAGCTGTTACCCCTCGTCCTGTCACTACACTCTCTGATCAAGATCCCCTCCCCATCTGTCCTGTAGTCCCCTTTAAGTACTGGAAGGCTGCTATACAGTCTCCCCGGATCCTTCTCTTCTCCAGGCTGAGCAAGCCCATATGTCCTCACATGGGAGGTTGTTCCAGCCCTCTGGTTGTCTTTGTGGCCCTCCTCTGTACTCGCTCCAACAGGTCCATGTCCTTCCTGTGCTGAGGACTCCAGAGCTGGACGCAGTACAATTAAGAGCTTGTCCCCACGTGCAGTTCCTGAGTGCCAGAAGTCCCTTGCCAAGGATGCAAAGCTTCCTGCTCCTGCAGTGTGGTTGCACTAAACGCTCAGCATGAGCATCTGATCTTGGTTTTTCCCTCTGTTTTCAAGGTTATCCCACAGACAGCAGTGAGATCTCTACATGGGGATACAGCATTAGATTTGAACTCTTGCTCTGTGTCACTCTATAGTTCACTCTTGCATGAAGGGTATGTAGATTGGGGGTATATGGCTTCATGTTACAGACCCAGAAATGGGATTCTGAGCTTCCCTTTATGCCCCTACTGAAGGTTAAGTACATTTCAGGGTGGTGTGAAGAAAAGCACCCTCATCTGAAGAGCTGATGATCCAGATGGGCAGCATTCAAAGGCAAGGGGAGTGAGGGAAGTGAACATCCAAACAAAGAGCTGAATAGAGAAACTTACTGCTCTTTCTAGCCTGTCCAGTGTTGGCTGAATGTTGGAACAGGTAGCCTTTGATAAATAAAATGTAGGAAAGTGGTAGCTAGCTAAAAATGTTGTATCACCATATTTAAATGTAAGGATAAAGTTAGTAGCTTATGGCAAAGTATTTTGATGTGATTGACTTGCTTTTTTTTAACAAATTCCTTTAATTATCCTTCAAAAAGCATGGGTGCTGGACAGATGAACTGTGGTGTACATGGCAGCAGTAAAAGGGATGGACAAACTGTTCCATCCTGGTCTAGTGGAAGGTGTCCCTGCCCATGGCAGGGGGGTTGGAACTCGATGATTTTTAAGGTCCCTTCTAACCCAAACCTTTCTATGATTCTATGATTCTATGATTCTATGATTCTATGAAAGGCAGATGTAGGAATGTATGGTTGGGGCCATGGGTATCTTTTAAATTGGATTTGCCTCTGGAGATATTATGATATGAAAGTGCGCTGTTCCTCATCCAGTGTATCAGGATGGTTACCCTCCTTCCCTTTGGGATAACCCAGCTGCTTTTGCAGTAGTTAGTTGGAGTTAAGCAGGAGCTGCTCCTTGGCTTTCCTTTTGCTGCTCTGTGCTGCACAGAGCATGTGGATAGTGGGACAGGCCATTCTTGGGCACTGCTTGGATTTTCTCTTGGTCCTCTTGCAGCTCTGTTCCCTTGTCTGGGATTGCAGTTCCTGGGATTCTTGTGAGTTCTCCAGCTGAGTCTGCTCCCTTCCTGCTCTCACCCTGCCTGTGGTGAAGACAACCTCTAACTATGCAGAGTTAGTGGGATAATTTGACTGAAAATTATCCTCTACCTGATTTGGATGTCATGCAAGACCCAAAGTGGCCCTATAGGATGCAAGTGACAATTACACTCTTTGTGGGAGCCGTGGGTTAAGTAGTGCATGGGGGCTTGGAATTGCAGAAGGCAAACATCTACTGACAAATTCTTCCTATCTCATCCTCTGACATTCATTCTGTACACGCTCCCTTACAGAGAAATTGTTCTGCAAACACTGTAGAGAGCTGTAATGTATTAAAATTAGGTTTAGATTAGCATCCTCCCACCTGGAAATCCAGGTGCTTTACTTATGAGTTGAGCTCTCCAGAGCTTGGAGACAACAATAAAGCTTCTGTGAACATCCTTAAATAGCTGTTCTGCACATATAAATGCTGCTCCTTTGAAATCAACTACCTAATTTCCAGAGAAAGTGGTATGTATTGCTGTGCGTTGCTCTCTCCTTCCCTGGGTGTGAACTGCCCTGTTCTGCTGCTGAAGAGCATTGACCAGGACCCACAGTGACAGTTTCTGTATTATGTACTTCCATCTGGTCAAATTTTCCTTCTCCATTTAGTGGTAGGTGCAAGTGGGCAATGGACAATAAATGCCATATTGGAAAAAAAAAAAAGAAAAAATAAAAAAAGAAGGAAATAGTGTGTGGAAGATTTTAAAAATAATAATCAGTGATAGTCATTTGGAAGTGTCCAGATAAGATGGAGGAGGGATAACATCAGAGTGTATTAGTGTTCCTGTGATAATCACTGTTATCATAATGACTCTCCAGCACATCACAGGGGTATAATTTCCCCAAGTGTGGAGTAGACAGTTATTTTTAAGGGCACCCTGAAATCTAAGCTGTGTCTTCAGCTGGCGTGGGGTGGCATAACTACATGACTTCAGCAGAGCTCTGTGGATTTATTCCAGCTGGAGTTCTCATTTATTGTCTGATTGCCACAAAACACCCCACACGCCGGTCTGAGGTGGTGAGTACAGAGTGCTGCATCCAAAGGAAATTTTAGGGGAATCAGAAATAGCACAAAACTCACTAGCCACAGCTGGCATCCTGCCAGGATGCTGGGAGTAAGTCGACAAATGCTTATAAACAGCTTGCCTGGCCCTGGTTGTAGCTTTCCCCTTAATCTGCATGTCACGGTTCCTCCCAAGCAGCCTCCTGAGCCTTGGGGTCAATACTGCTTCTGAGGAAGAAAAGCTGCCAATGAAGAACCTCGTTATCTGCTGTCCTCTTCTTCTGGCTTATGTGTTGGGAGGCTAATTGCTGGAAGTTCCCAGTCTGGGGGAAAAACGTGGAAAAGACGAATGAGGAAGGGTGGTTGGATTTTGCTATCAGCCTGAGGAGGTGAATAGTTAGAATACGGAGTTTATTGTGGGATGGAGGCCTAACCCAGTGGCCTTTGAAATCAATAGAAAGCCTCCAACCCTCTTCGGCATCTCTTTGTTCTAAGTAAGGGGAAGATCATGGAAATAGGAAAGCAAAATGATAATGGGATTTAGACCTGTAGAATGCACTCTTGTCCTTTGCTCTGCGGAGGTGCAGTTACCTGTCTAGGGTCATGGAGAGACAAAATAGTGATATTTGCCTTAAGGGAGATGATTAAAAAAAAAAAATAAAAACAAAACCAAAACCCAAATAATACATTCAGAGGAAATAATGCGTTCAGGGGAACTGGATGGAGGCATCTGCAAAGGTTGAGGTTTAAAGGCTTGGTTCTGCCTGTTGCATTATGAGTTTAGAAGCAACGTAAAATAGTTCAAGAAGCAGAGGAGCCAGTTCCAGTTCTAAAAGGAGATGGTGGGTATCATTAGCTGAAAGATAAAGGAGTCTAAATAAAAAAAAATAATCTTCCTATTGTAGAGTCAAAGAACTGAAAAGATCTGTTAGGGAGTATACAGGAGGGAGCAAACCCAAGGTGGTAACACATTGAGGACAGGCAGGTTGCCTTGGGAGTCTTCAGTGTGCCTGGTTTTCTGTGCACATATCAGCACATGCCACATGGGGCATCCTATAACTACAGTAGGAAATCAGAATAGTCCATGACGTACACTGAGGGTGTTGCTTTGTATATGTATATCTGAACAGTGCCTGGTTTCTGTGGCAATGGGCACTATAGAAAGCATTCATATGGATTCCTTGACAATTTGTAATCCAGTGGGGAGAGAGTGGTCTGAGAGGGGTTCTTTGCCAGATGGAGAGCCTCTAGAGAACACCCCTACAGACCTAATGGTCTTCACTGGAGACCTTTGACTCATAGGTTGAATTTATATTCTTTAAGAGAAACAAAATGAGCTCTGAACACCTGAGCTGTGCGGCTAGGGTCTTTGGTGGCACATGGCTAGACATTGGCTCAGAAACATGGATATCTGAGTAAATACTGTGGATTTTGAGTTTAGTGAGGCCCATCAAGTATTCGAATGTGTGCTTTTAAACAACTAAATCCATTATGTAGGTGATACTAATATCTTGGAACAGCCAATGAACTGGGGTGAGACTCACAGAATCCCAGGGTCATGGAGGTTTGAAGGGACCTCTGGAAGTCACGTAGTCCCCAGCTCAAGCAGGGTCAGCTAGAGCAGGGTTGCTGAGGGCCACATCAAACTGGGGGTTGAATATCTCCAAGGAAGGAGGCTCCGTAACCTCTCAGAGCAACCTGTTGAAGTGTTTGACCACTCTTACAGTAAATAAGTTCCTTATGTTTAAATGACATTTCATATATGCCACTGTGTGCCCATTGTGCTGTCAGTGGCGACCACTGAGAGGAGTCTGGCTCCATCTTCTTTACATCCTCGTATCAGCTATTTATACATACGGATAAAATCCCCCTGAGTCTTCTCTTCTCCAGGCTGAACAGTCCCCCCTCTCTCAGCCTGCTCTTGTGTGACAGATATTCCCATCCCTTAACCACCTTCATGGCCCTTTACTGGACTTGCTCCATGTCTCTCTTGTACTGGGGAGCCCAGCACTGGGTGCCTTGGCTACAAGCCCTGTTCTTTGGAAAGCTTTCACATTGTCCATCAGAAAATGATCAAGGGAGGCAGGATCTAGCCAGGCTTGGAGATGGTTCCCTCCTCTGGCTTCTCTTTCTTGCTGTAATGAAAACCTGGTTGGGCTGATAATCGGAAGTGGAGATGTTGATGAGTCACTGTCTTGTAGAGCAGTGCAATTTTGTGTGGAGCGCTGCACCAATCTGCCTACCTATCTTGGGTGAAGATTTATTTATGGCACTCTCTGAAGTGATACTGTAATATCCTTTTCTAGCCCACATTCCCTCTGGTGCCTGCTCACTACAAGATTCTTCTTCCCCCCCCCCAATGTGTTAAATAAGATTATAGCATATTGAGGTTGAAGGGAGCAGGATATTGTTAGGATTTCTATCATCAAATTACTACTTTAAGCAAACTGGAAGTCTCTGATCAATCATGTAGAGCACAGTGTACTGCTCCTGGCCTTGACGTCTTCTCTCCTTTCAAAGCCATAGCAAGATTCAGAGAGGATCCAGAGGTTACCCAAGGTAAAGGTGGAACACATATTGGTGTGAACAGCTGCTCCTTGTGCTGGCTCCTTTGCTCTCGGGGAGAGTTCTCGGGGAGAGTTCAGAGGCAATAGATTTGTCTCAGTGAACCATTTCTGCTGCTTAGTAAGTCGTGCTTCACTAATGTACTCATCTGCCAGGAGGCTATTTTCAGTTTATGCCCCTTCCAACATGGAAAGCACATCTCCCCACTCTTCCCCAGCCTCCTCGCTCTGCCCTGGGAAGGCTCGAGGGGCTGGTGGAGGGATCTGATGCCTGCAGGGAAATGTGGGTCCTTTGCCATCTTCTTCAATGCAGGGTGAGAAAAGTGATCTGCTGAAGTTGTCTATGGCAG
Source organism: Pterocles gutturalis (assembly GCF_000699245.1). Taxonomy (NCBI): domain Eukaryota; kingdom Metazoa; phylum Chordata; class Aves; order Pterocliformes; family Pteroclidae; genus Pterocles; species Pterocles gutturalis. The sequence continues at coordinate 48,315 of NW_010120616.1, forward strand.
GCAGAGCTGGATGGCCACTAGTTTCTGCTCGTCTGTTGCAGGCATTTAATTTTTTATATAAAATTAGGATGCATTTAGAAGCAAATTCAGTGAGTTGCCTGGCAGGGGACCTGCGTTTCCCTTGGCACTGCTAAGTTTAGATTGCTAAGTGCGAGTGATAAAGTGGTACCTTCCCTGCTTCAGAAGAAGTCCAACGTCTCTCTACATTGGGCTGGTGGAAGTCTGGTGGTGATGTTCCTCTCATCTCCTGATACATTAAATTTGCCTTATTTTGTAGTGACAGGATGAGGGGTAATGGATTTAAACTGGAAAAGGGCAGTTTTAGACTAGATATTAGGAAGAAATTCTTTACTGTGAGGGTGGTGAGGCACTGGCACAGCTTGTCCAGAGAAGCTGTGGATGTCCCATCCCTGGAGGTGTTCAAGGCCAGGCTGGATGAGGCTTTGAGCAACCTGGGCTAGTGGGAGGTGTCCCTGCCCGTGGCAGGGGGGTTGGGACTTGATGATCTTTAAGGTCCCTTCCAACCTTCGGTGATTCTATGATTCTGTTTTGACTCATGCCGTCCTGCAGACAGTATGCAGAGGTTACTAATACCCAAAAAGTTAACCCAGAGGGGCAGCAGTGAAACAGTTAACAAGAAGGGCAGGGGAATGCAAAAAGATGGAGCTGAAACAAAGATGAAATGGGATTATCCAGGACAAGTTGTTTCGTTTTGCTGTGGGGGGATGAGTCACTGGTGATGGTGGCTAATATAGATTGGGAGAGATGTTCATCTTTTTTTTCTGAGTGAGATTTTCAATGGAAAATATGGTTTAAATGTGGACTAATGTCAAATGATGCAATGGGGACAGTAAAGTGCATATGTTAAACTGAACAGCTTTGCAACCGGCCACCCAGTGAAAGGATTGATGGGTTATTTATTGCAGATTATGTGACAGGGGAAGAAATCTGGCTCATCAGGGGCTAGGGAAATTAAATGTTATTCTCCTGTCACGGTAGGTGCTGAAATCAGTCTGTTACCTCCTGTTACCTCTTTTGATGAGCATGCAAAGCAGCCTGTTGCTCTTTGGACGAGGCCAGCTTTTTAGAGTTGTAGCTGACTAATTTTGAAGGCACCAATAACATTTCTGCTCATGAATTTCAGAGCATAAAATGTTTTCTGCATAGATCAAGAAAGTTGTCAACTCTGCGGGGTAAAATATCGACTACCCATTATGGAAGTGTTTTTACATAAAGAGAGCTTCTTTGAACCAGGAGATAATGATAGTACTAGAAGCATGATACTGAAGCAAATCTGCCTTTTTTTCCCCCTATTTTGTGTAAAATTTCGACTTACGTAGGTTTCAACAGAGATCACCTATTTTACACCCCTATAGGGCTTGACCCTGTTTCCGTATCATGTAATTCTGTGCCGTTATGTGTATACTGTGTCTCTACATCCCTGTGGACATGTAACAACATTTATCAAAGTCCAAAACCACGTGTTGGGAATGTGTTAGCCACAGCAAATTTAGTGCTGTGCTTAGCATCCAGTCAGTGATACTGCTCCCCAAAATCTTCTTAGATCTTTAAGCATGGTTGTGTTAAGGGTTCTGCACACACAGTCGATGCCCGTGATGACTGTTTTAGTTGGCCCAACTTCTCTTAAAGGAGGAAAAGATATTTCCTCCTTTGAAAACAGTAGTCATTTCTTTGCTCATCTGCCAACATCTGTTGGTGTGTGCCAGTCTCAACTTATGTGTCATAATCCAAAGTACACCATACTCTTAACACCTACCAAACCCCAGGCCTAAAGTGACTTGGCTCATGCTGATGGCCTTTGGGTACTATTGCTATGCAAAGGATTAACAGTGATAGCACATATGTTGTGGCCCTCCATGGCTGTTAATACCAGCATCTGGCAGATTTTGGCAAGAGTGCTGAGTGTTGAGGGTTGCTATATGGCCATCCTTGATGGTGCAGATGAGCACTAACAAGTACTTAAACAGGTAGAGCTGGAGAGATGTGATTCTTTGCCAGCATATTGTGAAAGGGTGATTGAGGATCCTGCCGACTACGTCAATTTGTTGTGGAAACTGATTTAGCATCCTGCCAATTTGTTGCAGAATGAGTGATTTAGATTGCTTAAAGAATCACCATCGAAGATATTAGCAAAAGTAATTTTAATATGAAGTTATAAAATTGCACCTTAACAAAGTTTGATGGCAAGGTTCACTCTATTACTTACTACATGGAAGAGACGTACAAAGGAAAATTGAGTTTGAATCAAGCTAGAATGATTTACACAGAGACTGGAGATGCAAAGGGATTAGGGAGCCCCTCCCATTGAGTCAAGAGGTTCAGAATTGACCCCCTTGCTTTCTAAACTCCTTCTCAGAGAGGAGTCTAGGTGTGGATGGATCCAGACTTAGTCCCAGACTTGGTCAATGGTTTATGTCTAATGGAGTTATTTACACAATACTTAAATAATTAAGTAACTACATTGATTAGTAATATTTCACCATTATTAATTCAGCATGCTACCAGTGACTTACTGAAGATCTGTAGCAGGTAAGGGACCTCTCTGCCTTGGGCAAGGAAGAATTTCTTGGTCTCAGAAAAGGAATCTCAAGCCTTGAGAGGCGTCCCTGCATGTTACGTGGCATGCAGTTCAACTGCAATTCACGGAGACCTTAAACTGAGCTCTTCCAAAGATCTGCCACAGGAAAAAAAAGTCTCTTTTGCCTTGAGGAGTAACCTTGAGAGACGTCCCAGCTAAAGGGGAGATCACCGCCATGCAGCCACATTGCCTAGCAGGGAGAGCTCAAAGGTGGCTCACTTAGGCTGTCATATTTATGGAATAAAGTGGTTGGCTTGTAGTCAAATTGCATGTGATGGAACGGTACGCATGAAACTCCTCGTATCCACAGCTTGCATTGTTCCTTGATAAATGAGTCTTGGAAAAGCCACCCACTATTCATGTGTCAATTGCATTATCGGTGTTCCAAGCTCATATGCATTGATGCTCACTGTGCCACTCTGCTCCTTTGTGAGTTTTCACAGAACAGATTGAAACTAGAGGAGTTCTTGGCCTGGCTGCAGCTCAGGTCTTTACCTCCTTCAGAGCCTGTACCAAACTGGCACTGGTTTGGTTAAAGCAGTCCAGTGCATCCATCACACAGTGGAGGCACAGACTAGAAATACAAATCTACCCTATGGTAACATACAGCTAAGTTTTTGGGAGACTTTATGTGTTAACTGATTGCTTTTTACTGAAGAGATTTCTTCTGCTACAGAGAACCTGGTGGCTAGTAGCTGAGAATGGGGTTCATTGCATTAGGCTTATAAAAATATTATTTAAATATCAGGAAAGATTAAGGAGCTGAGTCTGTTTTTACTGAGACAGCTGCGAGGTTACCAAGCTCTCAGCATTACAAAGCGATTTGGTAAATCTGAATGAGATCAGCCGTTGTTGAGAGCAGCCTAAAAACCAGCACAGATGAGGCAGTCTGAATGCAGGCTGAATAGATGGGACATACTTGCTTTATGCAAGAGACAGTCGTATGGAGTCAGGACATGGGCAAAAAGCAAAGCTAACCAGCTTAGGAGACAATTAGGCTGTGGCTGAGCGGAAGGATAGTTCTGTCATTGAAATGCCAGCAGAGCTGTTGGATAAGGGTTCTGCTCCTAACTTTGCCGCAGGCTCACACAGTCCTTCATTTGCTGTCAATCCTCTCCCCTGTACAGCTTGGTTCCGTGCTTCAGAGATGCTGAAATACAGGGGTTGCTGTATGGGGGGTAAAGTGTTTTGCTAAAGACTTTGAGCTCATTACAAAACAAGTCAGGTCTTGATTGAGAGAGGGATGCTGGCAGCAAGGCTGGTTCCTACAGTAGCTATAGCTATATATGCACATATATGTCTGTATATATAAATATATTTATATAGCTATGTATGTATGTGTAGCTATAAGATTGTCATTCTTACATCTAACTGTCACAGACTTGGAGGTGCTTTTTAAGAGGTTGTAGGGCACTTAGGAGCATAGCTGTACCCTCCCCTTCTCCACCCAGATGGGATGTCTCTGGCTGGACATGGAGAGAAGATGAGAGGAGCTGCACCAAGGTCTCCTGCAAGCTAAAACAAAAGCTGAGACTCTGTCTGCTTTATAGGAAAAATTATTGTAAAACAAGGAGTTGGTGGCCTCTTGGGTAGGGGATACTGCTCACTGTGATCATCTAGCAGAATGGTGGCCATTTGAAATACCCGTGGTACGTGGCAGACCTGTATTTGGAAAACAGATAAATCTCCCACTCAAAAGGCAGAATTTACCAACAGGTTTTATGCCAAAGTGTCTGAGTCAGTGTTCAGCACATGGGGGGCTTCTGGGTCTCCCCACGCAGCCCCAGTGGCCGGTAAAGCCCAGTGATGCAGAAGCCAGCACTGGTCTTTGGAGGTGGCCAATCTTCCTGCTGCTGCTCACCAGCACCATGGAGGGGCTGAAACCTTTCACACAACGACCTCAGGAAGCTCAAAGTCACTCGTGCTTGTCTCATGCACATGGAAAACTATCTAGGAGCACAGAGTTTGCTGTGAAAAGGGGAAGGGAAAGGGAGGGAGAGATGTGAAAGAAAGTGGCAGGCTGAAGAAGAGAAATAAGGCAAATGCAAGACAGACTTGGAAGCAGTAGTGGCCAAACCTGCCAGGAGCAAGTGGAGATCATGATCAGCCATCAAAACATCCCTGGTATCCCATGCCAGTCATTTCTTCCTGGAAAGACAAAGAACATAGGAGGCTAACTGACTTCATGTCATCCCAGGAGCCTCCAGCACAGCGTCATCAACAGTAGCATGCCCGTAGGCTGACCTTCTCTACCCTGAGTCATATTTTGTCCTCTCTTGGTTCAGACCCCCTCTCTCAGATGGGCCAGAGAAGATCAGACTGCCAGGAGCCAGAGTGTGAAGGGCTTGACAGGCCATGACGGCTGTGTCCTGCATGGCCAAGAGCAAAAATGGATGAGACATGGCTCTCCAGTGAAAAGATGAGAAAATGCGAGGAGCACTGTCCGTAATTTGTCAGTCAATCAGAGCTCTGGTGATGTGAGGAATGGGAGGTGACACCTGGTGGCACAGCCACCATTAGGGAGGAGGACGGTGTGTGCAAGTGCTCAGCCCTGCTTCACATCAGGGGGGCAGTTATTTCCTACCAGTCCCTCCTCCCACAGATGTACCAGAAAAGATCTGCCGAATAAGCTGAATCAGCTGTTTGACTGCAAAAGCCAGTGAGATAAGAATTCTGGCAAAGAACAAGTTTTCTGGAAATCAATTACCTAAAATTCAGCCTCTGGCTGGGTAAGATCCTGCAGATTCCACTACAGCGTTTGTGTTGCCTGATGGATTTCTTGTGTTGGGGATTGCTCTCTCTTTATTTTAATTATGGCCACTTTCAGCAAATGCGGCAAGAAACACCTTTTAAAAGCAAGTCAGATAGCTCTTCCTCATGCACCTTTCAAATATGGGCAGTGAGGCTGTTGATCTTGCCACCTTGTTACATCCAGAGATCATAAAGTGAGACTCGTGCTTAAGTGGATTATGTAGTTTTGCTCAGTGGCTTCACGTGGAGAGCAGAGACCGGGAGCCAAGATTTCTGGTTCCCTGCATTGCCTGTTGGCAATGGATGGGCTCATTCGCAGCGTGTGACATGGCCACCTGTTTTATTATTTGGTAGAAAGCTGGGGCTTCCTTTGAATGTACCTTCCTAGGGGTCTGTCCTGGATCCCTCCCACAGAGATGGATTTCTTTCCTTTTTATTCCTTTCCTGTTCTCTTTATATGTTCCAGTCTTTAAATCTGCAGAATGCAACTGGAAAAAATGACAGAGATGATCTTAGAGATTGTGTGAATCCCCCTGGACTCTTGGCACAACCTCCAGCTATGCTGTAGGTGCCAGGAGGTGAGTTGATGGATTCATGATGCACTATAAAATGTGCAACACTCCTGCAAGCAGAAAGAAGAGACTGAAGTTGTTGTACCCTATTAAAAAAGGATTATGAAAGTTACTTTCATAACTTCAGTAAGGGCAGATACTGAGACCTTGTTATGCTGTTACCAAAATAAAAGTGTGGATTACAAGGAATGTGCACAAAAAGCAGTGGGAAGGCAATGCAAAGTAATAGTGGAGGGTTAAATCCGGAGAGTCTTCTGAAGTATGAGTAAAAGGGCTCATCCCACCTAGCTACAAGAATTTAATGCATGTCAAAACCGAAGAAAGAAGGGAATGATTTGGCTTAGTCAAGGGGCATAACACTTAGCAGTAATGGGGGGAAGTGATGAAAAGTTAAAATCCAGGTTGTGTACAGGACAAATTTTCAGTCAGATGTCTTAGTTTAGACAATAACCTCCCACGGAGATGTGTGGCACTTAGTTGGCACTTTGTAACTAGGTAAATGCACAGAAGGGATAATGGCAAATCAGCGTCTGGAGACAGGAATGGTGTGTGAGCAAGTCTGTTGAGATATGAATGCATGTGGAGCTGTGTTGTGAGCACCCATGAGTATTTTGCTCATAAATCGTATAAGCAGAAGAGCTGGGAGAATCCAGTGGGATGGCTTCCCAACCAGATATTCCAAGGAAGACTCTTATGGGAAAAATCACGAATCAGCAGGGTTTATTATTTTATCAGCAGGAACATTTTTACATCCAGCACTTGCTGTTCAGAGATCTCACAACTATTTTCACTGATTGATGGACAGGCACCACTATTCCCAATTTATTATAGAGGCAGTGAAGAGAAGACTTGGAAGGCCAAGATTCTCTGTAGTCAGTTGGTTAGCAGCTGACCTGAAAAAAATTATTATTTCTTATCATTTAGGCTTTTCTCTGAAGCGTACCACCTCTGAAGCTCATATCTCTTTTTATTCCTTTTCCAATCAGTACTGGAACCTCCTGTACCAAAGTGCTGCTGGGAAGCTGTCTCTTGGAGGGGGTGGAATCTCCAGCTGAATCACAAGAAAGATTGTACCTGTCAGATTTACCTCGCAGCTTTTGAGATTTCTTTAAATGATTTTAAAAAATATTTGAAGCTGTAGATGGTTCTCCAGACCCCAGAAGAGAAATGTCTGAGGTCTTTTCAGCAATCACACTGGTAGCTTCATCTGGGAAATAAAAGCTTTCTTGGCTTCTTGGGGTACCTGTTGTTATACTGAGTATGAAGGAGATGCTGTATTCTAAATTTACAGGAACCCACAAAGTTCATATGTCCATTCATTTATTTTTCATCCATGCACTGAGCAGGAGGCAGCCAACAGCTGTTGCACCGAGATGAAGGGAGGGACAGAACAGCAGTAAATCAGGGATTACAAATAAGTCCCTCATGCAGTGGAAGTGTAGCAGAATTTTCAGGTGAACAAGTCAGAGACAAAGACATCTGTAATTGCTAAGGAGCCGGTCCCTATCTAAGAAGTTGGTCTAGTGAAGAGTCACTCTGGAGCTCCAAATAAATGTCCAGAGAACCACAACCCTTTTTAGGTCTACAAATCTTGGAGCAGTTGTGAATCGGTCCTGAGACAGAGAAGTCCAGTGGTGACAAGAGACATTAATTACATTTTCTTTCTTTCCTTGCTCATTTGATTTTCCTGTTTATTCTTAGCATCATGTACAAGATTTCCCTGATCTCTTTAAAGCCGCAGGATCCAGTTGTGCTCATTCTTCATTCCATGTTTATTTAATAGGTGTAAGCAGAAGTTGGTTGATGAAAACAGCTACTGAACGGAATGAGGCCATCACAGGAGAAAATGGGTTTATTTTTCTCCTTAATGACAATTCAGATAAGTAGGCAATGGCTCCTGTAGGATTTTGCATTGAGATCATGGAGTTACAGGCAGCTCTCCTTCCACAGTTCGCCTCAAAGCCTCAGCCTTGGTCCTGATGTGTCACGTTCATATGCTTCGACCTCATGGTACTGATGATGTTACACACAGAGATGTGTTTGGGACTTGGAACGGAACAAACAGCAAGGGCAGGGGGTTGGGACTCAATGATCTTTATAATGTCCCTTCCAACCCAAACCATTCTATGATTCTATGATTCTGTTACTTGATGTTCAAAGATCCCATGCTGATTATCAGACTTCCCAAAAAAAGTACTACCCAAGCCCCATACCTCTAAACCTGAACAAAACCATGCAGCTGTGCCCTTCCTCTCAGTCCATTTTTAGTGTTGAATGCTGATAATGAAGAAGATGATTGCATCTCTCTTGCCTAAGGCCCACATTTGAGCACAGTGGTCTCCACATGACTGGAGAGGCAGCGCCTTCAGCCCCATGAGCACACAAAGGCTGTAACACGATGTTGGTGCAAAGCCAGGCTTTGACGTACGTACAGACAGCAGCCTAGGGACCTGCTACAGTGTGGTGGGAGGTGGTGGCTGTCTTGGCTAACAGATCAGGGGATTTACCCTGATTAGGATTAGGTTAAAGAAAAGCTCTGTGGTCTTAAGACTTCCAGGACTGGCTATTGAGGAGGATATATGGTGATATGTCTCCAGATCTGTATGTTACTATATCTGATGCCATTTACTGCTTAACTTACAAACTTTGCAGGAGCAAATATCTTAGGCATGCAAACAGCAAGATCTCCTTCCTGTCTGAGATAGGATTTTTTTTTTTTTTTGTAAATTGGTTCACACCAATTGCCTGTGCTTCCTGACAAGCTCAATAACTGCAGTTGTGATCATCTTCATGGAAATTTCCATATGCCCCTTGCAGAGAAGCCAATAACCAGCTGTCAAGCAATGAACCTCAGCGCAAACAACCGACCAGCATGGCTGCTAAATGGATGTGGAGGAAGCAATAACGCCACATCTACATCCGCCTCGTGCCTCTGCGTGAGGGCAGAGTTGCAGGGTTGCATGGCTGCTTGCACAGTGGGCTTGGGCTGCTGAAGAGCGGCTGTCCCAGCTGTGCCAGAAGCTCTCAGGGGGAAATACGGGAACTGCTGCTGCTGCCCATAAATTCAGCCCAATTAGGGATGGAGAAGATGTCTTCTTCATTTGATCCTCATCTTTTTTTCAGTAGTTGGAATGAAATTCTGTGATCATCAGTCCTGGGTTGTTGTACTTCTTTGGTGGGCAGCAGTCTCTAAAGGTGGTCTTGCCTCCTCCAGCCCTGACAGTGCTCCCATGATTGATAGCAGGGTGAGCTTTGCTTTTGTCACTTCTCAGCTCTGCAGCAGTACAATTTTTGTTGCAGCTTTGTTCTTTCTTTGTATGAAACGTAGGCTAGTGTCTCCTATTTTCCTTATGCTACTCAAGGAGTAGCAGAAATGGTGTATTTGGAGTATTTGGAGTAGAAGTTTACACTTATCTAATCTGCAGCTTGAGAGAAGTAATATTTGTCATTCAGGAGTAGAGAGAGTTGTTTGGTTATTATTTTATTAAAAGTGCATTTTTTGATAAAGGGGATCCTTAGCCAATAATCAAATAAGAGAAGCTGCAGATCATTAGGAAAACGATAAAGGATCAGACTAATGACTCTTAGGGCCTCATTCGCTCTCCAGTTAATTAAACAGACAACACAGATGCTGCTGCTGTTAATAATATCATTCAATTACTATGCTGCTAAGTATTATGGTCCCTAGGAAACCATTACCCAGTGCTGATTGAGAAGGGGAACTGTGAAGGGCTACTTAGGGGACAATAAACCGTGTGTCTGTTGAAAAGGGGGCTGAAAGAAGAGTTTACTGGAGACGCTAGGTGCTCTAGCAGAAGGAGGTGCAAGGTTGTTTGAGGTGATGGAGGAGCTGAAGGGCTACTCTGAAGAGCCACACTCCTACCCCAGGTGTGCTAACAAAGCTCAGAGCAGCTGGTCGGGGGTCAACGGGAGGCATTTTTGTGAAGAAGGGGCTGGGGAGGAAGGCTCTTTGCTTGTGGAAAGAAGAGAGTGTGTTCATATAGCGTCTGGGAGATGGATGGTGAATAAAAGGGAATTGGAAATGGAAATGAATGTATCTCAACACCCCAGAGTATACTAAGCATCTCTCCAAGGGGGACAGAGGATATCATAAAAGCCTCATTGAGCAGTGCAGGTAATAGATTCTCTTGTCTGATATTTCCACTCCTAGTTAGAGAACAAGGGTAAAATACAGGGCTGCCAGTAGAAGACCTCATCTCAGCCCTTGGACTTTGTCAAACTCAGCTTTCTCATCCTAGGCATTGCAGCGACAAGGACTATTGAGCTGGAGGAGCACAGCATGGCGTGGTCTGATCTGGCTTCTGTTCATGGCACAAACCTGCTTCCCCCAGCATCCCGGGAGTGCGATGCACAAGGATGTGAGAGGGCAAAGGATAGGTGTTGAAAGGAAACCTGGGCCTTTCCCAGAGTCTTGATGTCTCCTTGCACCATTTCCTCTGCCCCAATTTATCGGGTATCCCTCATTTCCCCCACAGGGGCCAGCGGGTGCTCATTTTTTTTCACTTATTTTTTTTCTCCTTTTCTCTGGTGCAAAAGGAGCTTTTGTAGTATTTTTCTGTACTGTGGTAGCAGCTGGAGACCCTGAACAGGGATACAGGGGAACTTTTATGCTGTGATGCTCGGGCTGGCAGGTAACAACAGTCTGGGGTTAATGGTCTGTGTGCTTGGTACTTTCAGCTGTTCTCTGGTCTCCAGGAAATGCCTTGGGTCACGATCATAATAGCTTAAGTAATATGAAGAAATGTGTTGGAAAATGCTTGTCAGTAGCTCCGTGTAAGAAAACTGCTCCTGCATGGCTGCACTGGCATTTTGAGCAGAGCTGAGGAGTTTGCTTCTGTGTCAGGCTACATCTCTGCGGGTGCCCAGGGGGAGTGAATATGAGGGTTTGGGGTGCTAATACTCCATCCCTAAGGTGTACGGTGGTGTCAGGGGCTGCACTGCCGTGCAGTGACACCAAGCTGCATTACAGCTGTTTTTGCTAGTCTCAGGGGGATCATTTACTGGCCTCTCCTGGAACACTGTGCCAAGATCAGAGTTTCAGTTTGCATGGTAAGGGCTTAAAAGATGTATGTTTGTGCATGGATTTGCCCGTGATGCAAAATGATTCAACCCCAAACCAGAAAGAAGGGAATTCTCTTCTGAAAGATGGCTTGGGGAAAGTGGTCCATTTTCTTTAAAGCTCAGTTTAAAAAAAAAAAAAAAGAACAAAAAAACTGTGGTTTTTTTTTTACCCAAACTTGTGTTTATTCATTCAGGTTCTCCTTTGTCACTATCTTAATATGCTATGCCAAAATAATTTCAAATGGCTTTAATCACACAGACACCTGTGCCCCCACTGAATAAATGTCTGAGCACCTCAAACAGAGATCACAGGGACTGTTCTGGCTGCTGGCACATGTAGTGTGACCTTGCAATTATCATCTCTTTGCTCTTCTGCCATGAGCAAGGTACGGACTTGGGAACACGCTGGGATCTGAAACCTGGGCATGCACCAGCATCTCACCAGCCCTTGGGCTGGAAGGGGGCCATGAAAGACCATGGCCAGACCAGATCTGGTGGTGTTGCCAGGGGGTGGACCTACTATTTCATCCTCAGACTGGGACCATCCAGATGTTTTCAGCCGCTCCAGCTCACCAAGACTATGTAGCATCTCTTTTGGGACAGTGAGAAAGTGTCCTGGGGGCCAAGACACTGCACATTCCTCGGCCCGGGGTGGTGGCCAAGGACAGTGCAGTATAAGACTGAATCTCTCAGGATGTGTCCTAGCACGGTGGCAAACTCAAGCAGAGAAAAGTTTAAATAGGAGGATATAGTGAAGCAGTAGCAAAGGAAATTTGAACTCAGTTCTGTGCTTAAAACATGGTAAATTGGAACTAATGTAAATCAGGGGAATTAAATGTAAGAACAGCCCAGCCCCTTTCGATCGCGACTGCTGAGAAGGGATATTTATTGTGAATGAAATCATTCTCTGGGGTACTTTGGTGTAAGAAAAGCGTCTCCTCGTTTCCGTACAATTTGTCTCTGCTGGCACTGACCTGTGGAAAGGCAGCTCCAGATCTCCTTCATGGCAGCAGGACAGGGATCAGCCTCGCAAGGCAGGGACATGCCGCTATTCTCGGGGTCCGTGAGAGGCATGAAGGGGCTGAGAGGGCATTTGTGAGTGGAGCCAGGTCCCTGCTCCATGTCTGGGGAGATGGAAACCTTTCCAGGATGCCATTTTCCTAGCATTTTGGCTCCTTCCCAGCCTCCTGGAAAGGCGCTGGCAGCCTGTGCCCCAGGAGGAGCTCGCCTCCTCTATTGTCAGGGTGCTTGGTGACCACACAAGCCATCCCAGTGCTACCATTTTGGTTTTTGGTGACCCGTCCTTTATTATGGATGTGTTTGACTTGCTGGCGTGATTCTCTCATAACTGGCATCCCGCTTGTGTCCCAGGAATAGAAATATTAATTAAGATCGGCTCCATGTGTGCATGCAGGGATGGGACCCCTCTCCAGCAAGGCTGTGGCTTTGGCAGCTCTGACAGTTGGCCAGCCACCGTCCCGTGTCTGCAGCCTACTGAGGTCTCTGGGTCCCTGCCCCTGCCTCAGCTCCTTCTTCCTCTGATGTTTCTTCACTCACCTGTTATTGTACTGAAGGCTGGTCTCACTCATAAGCTGCCACAGACATCTCTTAAACCACGGTGGTAAAATACGGCCATTAACACTTTCTGGGCCAATCCTTTCCTATCCCACACAATGTGTTGGCATTTCTTATATTTAATCCTTCAGCATTCCTCATTTTAATGAGAAATTCCCTGTGGAGCATGTTAATTAATCTCACTGGAGTGCAACAACAAACACACCTGCAATTTTTTTTTTTCGTTCTTTAATTAATTAATTCTGATATAGGGATATTTGGTTTCAATGCTTGAGGACGTGGGGAGTTGTTCAGGACTTGTTACCAGCTCTGTATCCCAGTTACTGCTCTCTAGCTTGACTTTGCCTGAGCATTAAGCAACCTCCTTTTTGCTGAAAACCAAAGCACCATATTTTTCTAATGTATGGCTCATCCTTGTCCTACCGGAGTTGCCTTCTTTCCTCACACATCCAAAGAACCCTCTTCCATTTGTTTCAGTGTTAATTAGGCAGTTCTCATCTTATCCCTCCATACAGAAACTTATCAGACATAGATTTGATTTGTCCTTTTCCCATTCCTTTTAATTGTCCCTTTCAACTCTTCCCTTGCAATAAATATTATTATAATCTTGCAATAAGTTGTAAGATCTATTGCAGTAAGTATTATTGCAATCCAGTCTTGATATTCTTTGTGCATTTGTCATGGAGAAATTTCAAGCTGCTTTTTTATCATCCCTGTGTTCTTCATATCAAGTGGTTCAGTTACTAAATCCCTTTAATTTTTCACCATTGTGCTTTGGAAATTAAGGACTTGGATACCTGCTTTTGCTTGTCCTTCTTTTTAATTTAAAAATTACTGGTGAACACTTCATCAAACTCTTCTCCATAGTGCCCTCACTGTTTTGTCTAAACCAAGTACAAAATAGAATTGCTTTTTGCTGGCTCCAATGCTGTTTCAGGGGAGGGAAATCTATTGCCTATCACATCCAGGAAGGACGGAGCTCAAGTATTGCTGGTAACAGTAATTCTCCACTTGCCATCTAGAAAATTGCAAAATGACACATTTTCTAGTATTATTTATCTTTCTAATAATTTCCCAGAGATCTCTTGTCATGCCTAGATCCAATGGCAAAGGTCCGTAACAGCTTCCCAGAAAATGAATTGGGTTCAGATGGATCCTGTTATGTGCATGATCTCATTTGTAAAATCCTCATGAGCCACCGTGTTATTCACCTGCACTACAGTTTTGCCATCACAGCTTTTATTTCTCTCTCAGATCATATCCCCCGGTACTGTGTACTGACTGTATCACGTTCCTGTTATCACAGAAATACTGTTTCGCATCAGGCACCAGGAGTTCATGTTTTTCCAAGCATTCATGTTGCATATCTGACATTTTCCATGGGCAAAGTTTCCTTGTATTTTTATTTCTTCTCACTTTCTCTTGTTCTTTCTCCTTTCTCTTTCTTCATATCTTCTTTTCTCTTTTTCAACTCCTCTCTGCTCATTTTGTCTCATTTTCATAGCCTTTCCCATCCCATCTTATTTTGCTCTTCCCTTTCTCTTTTTCCTCTCTCACTGTCAACTAGCTCCCATGTCCATATAAATCCATTTGCACTTGTCTCCCTGCTTTAAGTTAGCCTGCAAAAGAGTCGCAGGGAACCACGCTTTAAAGGCATTCGAGATGTGCTCAGTCTATAACTCTGGAGCATGCTCGAATACAGTGAATCTGTCTCTGCTAATGTCCTGGTATGTCAGTGAGTGTTAAATAATCAAGGTCAGTGCAGTTCGGGGCTTGTATGCACACTGGATTACTCAAAGCCCTGCACATAATGACACTTGTTATCTTTGTTGGCTGCGTTTAACTGTTTTGCTTGTGTTCACAAATCCTGCTGATTTTTACACCGAACTGCCCACTCCAGGCTACAAGAGGAGGAGGGAGAGGATGGGTTCAGTCTGGAAGATGGGGGACAGGGTGCAAGAGCTGAGAAATGATGAGGAGAAGGATGTGAAAAGAGGCTGGAAGGTATTGAGGGTGGAGAGGGGAAAGTTAAGAGGGTTTGTGGGGAACCATGGTGGTCAGGGTGGGGTAAGAAGGACCATGTGGGTATCCAAATGATGCTGGAGATATTATACTGGCCAAGAAGAGCTCCAGATCTGTGCCGTACTGTGTTTCTTCCTGCGAGGACAGGGAAGGAAAGGGGACACAAAGCAAAAGGGACAAGATCATAGAATCACAGAATGTTTAGGGTTGGAAAGGACCTTAAAGCTCATTGAGTTCCAACCCCCCTGCCATGGGCAGGGACACCTCCCACTAGCCCAGGTTGCTCAAAGCCTCATCCAGCCTGGCCTTGAACACCTCCAGGGATGGGGCATCCACAGCTTCTCTGGGCAACCTGGGCCAGTGCCTCACCACCCTCACAGTGAAAAATTTCTTCCTAATATCTAATCTAAGTCTGCCCTCTTTCAGCTTATAACTGTTACCCCTTGTCCTCTCACTACACTCCCTGATAAAGAGTGCCTCCCCATCTCTCCTGTAGCCCCCTTCAGGTACTGGAAGGCTGCTCTAAGGTCTCCTCGGAGCCTTCTCTTCTCCAGGCTGAACAACCCCAACTCTCTCAGCCTGTCCTCACAAGGGAGGTGCTGTTTGAAGAGAAAAGCATGGAAAGGGACTGTGAATTATAAAATGCAGAGAGTGGGCTGGAGGTGGAAGAGGGACAACTCTTATCCCCCATGTGTGTCTCTCTCGTAGCAGGAAGCCACTGTTCTCCTCCGTGGTCCCAGCTGATCTCTGGGGGATGCCAACAGCACCTCGATGTTGCCTGCATGCTGCACCCAATGAGTGCCCGGCTGAGGCTTTGGTACTTGCTCCCCAGGATCAGCATCGGCAGTGCTGGCAACAGCAGCAAAGGAACAGGGTCAGCTGTTGGCAAGCTGCTATAGTTAAAAAGCAAAACAACAACAAAAAATTATATACATAAGAAAAGGAAAATGAAGCAATGATGGGTTGGGCAATTAAGCTAAAAGCATTTGAGGGTGTAATCCAGCTCCCTCTATCAATAATTCAGGAGTCCAAGATCAGTCTAATTGATTGAACACCTTCCACAGCAGTCAGCCACTAATAAGACAAATGAAATGTCTTTTTTATTGTCAAATCTCCATCTCACATTCGCACAGGCAAAATCCTGCAGGGCTTTTCATTTGAGGAGCTTCGGTATTTTTTTCTCTTGATGGAGATAAATTGAGGGCCAGCGTCTGTTTTTAAACAGCAGTAAATTAAGCCAGTCTGCTCCTTTGGCTGTAAGTGGGTGGAGAAGCAGAGATGAACAGGATTCACGTGTAAAACTTCTGTGGGTCACCAAAAGTTGAACCCAGTTCCCAGGACATGTTATCACTGTGTAATGAGTTGAGCCTAGGACACTTGGCCTTGACAGACTCCAAGGGACTACAGACCTTACCCTAAAGCCGGGATCTGTTGCCTCCCTTCTTCTAAAGAAGAACCACATTAGGATCCTTGGTTTCATAATGGTGGTTTTGATGCTCACCTTTCAAGATGGCATAGATGTTTAAAGGGGCTGGACAAATGTTTAACTTTTCTAATTTATGTGAGCAAACCACATCGCAGGTTGTGGGAGAAAAAAAAAAAAGAAAAAAACATGGTGGGTTGAAACTCTTCTGTGTTTTATAGCTTTATTCCAAAATCATGCCATATTCAGGGTTTTGGGGGACCTCTGTGATGACAAAGTAGGGTGTGCTCAGCAAATTTGCTTGATTTTGTTTCCTTTCGACTGTATCCCTGAGTGGGGCTGAGATCCTCCCAGCAGAGTGGAGCTTGTGGACACCAACTCTGGAGCATTGCTCATTGCTAATCAAAAGCTGATATGGAGAAGAGGTGAGGCTTGAGTTGCTACTGATGTATATACATGTGCCTACCTGCACAGTGAAAATCTGTGTATGAGCAGGGCTTCTTTAAGCCCAGATACTCACCAGTGAACCTAACACGTCCTCTTGTTCCCACAGAGGCTCTGGGACTGTATTTTTACCAACATAAATCAAAGCAGCTCCTCTGGGGCATTCTGCTGACTTATATGAGCCAATGATCCACCCCTGGGGTGAGGGAGCAGCTCTGATTATGATGTGCGAGTGTCGTGTTTAATTAGGAAAGACCACAAGCTGTGTGCATGCTCTGGAGCACCCACCAAGTTGACCTTTTCACTGGTGCGGTGCAAGTTGCCTTCTGAGCCAACCCAAAGTCTGGAGATCTGGTAGCGACTTTCCTTATTTGCTGTTATTACGTGTGCTTCCCTGTGGCTTGGCTGGTGTGGGAAGGAAGGAGGGAAAGTGCCTAAGAGCAGTTTCATTTTGCCTATATTACCTCTGAAACATTATATAATGTGTTTGGATGCTTGATCTAACCAAGGAGTAGTTGTTTTACTTCCTAATCTAATAACTTCCTGATGTCTGTCTCCTCTTAGCTTTGCTCTAGCTTGACTGTGCAAATGCCATTTAATTGTGTTCTTGTGAAACTAAAGGCCAGTAGCTTTGCCAAGGTTGGCTAATTTTATAATGGACCATGCCAGAATTAATCCTGTCTGCAAAGATAAGGCTGATAGTTTATAGTTGGCAATTATGGTCGTAGAACAACTGTTGTATAGGGCAGTTATAGGCTTTTAACTCCTGTGTATTGCCTAAGGAGGCAGGTGTTTATCGTAGACAAGACAGAGGAGAATGCAGAAGGGGCAGATGGGAATGAAAGGAAGTGGGCAAGAGAGAGGAGTGAAGTAGGAGAAAAAAAGAAGGGGAAAACAGCAAATGAAAACAAGTAAGGAAAAGGCACAAGAACGGGAGTGAGCTATAGGTGAAGCAGGGGAAGAAGAAAAATGGTTATGGCCAACAAGAAGGGAAGCAGTATGGAAAAGAAGTAGAAAGAAACATGTGAGGAATAGGGCAGTGAGTACAAAAGTCTAACTGAGATACAGTGCAGACAAATAATTTTTTTTTCTTCTGAAGGATAGTTTTAGATTCTCTGTCTTTAGACTATGTACCACCTATGTGCCTAGTAAGAAAAGCAACTTTTTTAACCAGCAAATGTGCTGATGGTTTCTGGGGTCTTCTCCCTGGGACACATTCTTTCAAGCTGAGAGCTGGTCCTCTGCAGAGACAAAGAAAACATTGCCAGGTTTATAATTCTGCTGCTGGTAGACAACCAGGAAGTCCGGAGGTCTTCAGGACTCAGAAACAGCTTCAGCCTCAGTCTGAGCACTTGAAGCTGGTGACAACAGCTCCATCAAACTACTTACGGCTTTGCAAAGCAAATGAGACCCAGCAGCAAATGAGGTAGCAAGTCTGGAAGTGGAGTTGTTACTTCCAAGACATGCAAGCAGCCAAGCAAGCAAATAAAAAATAGATATTGATTTGTATTGGTTTTTTCATGGCAAGGTTTTGGTAGCCAGAGGCTGCAGGGCTGGCTTCTGTGAGAAGAGATCAGGAGCCACCCTCACGTTGGACAGAGCCAGCTCCAGCCGGCTGCAGGATGGACCCACTGCTGACCAAAGCTGAGCCCATCAGCGATGCTGGTAGTGCCTCTGTGATACCATGTTGATAACCCTCCAGCCCATGGAGGGTAACGATGGAACAGATATCCACCTGCAGCCTGTGAAGGAGCCCATGCCGGAGCAGATGGGTGTGGCCTAAAGGAACCTGCCACCTTTGGAAAGCCCACACAGGAGCAGACTCCTGGCAGGAGCCGTGGCCCATGGAGAGGAGCCCACACTGGGGGAGGTTTGCTGGCAGGACCTATGGCACATGGGAGATCTGCGCTGGAGCAGTTTGTTCCTGAAGCACTGCACGCTACGGAAAGGACCCACACTGGAGAAGTTCTTGCAGAACTGCAGCCTGTGAGAAGGACCGGTGTTGGAGCAGTTTGCAAAGGACTGCATCCTTTGGGAGGGACCCCATGCTGGAGCAGGGGAAGAGTGTAAGGAGAAAGGAGCAACAAAGGCAAAGTGCTGTGGACTGACCACAGCCCCCATTCCCCATCCCCCTGCGCTGAATGGGGAGAGGAGGATGGGATAGAAGATTTGGAAATGAAGGAATCAAGTTGAGACTGGGAAGAAGGAAGGAGGAGGGGGGAGGAGTTTTTAGCTTTACCTTCAGTTTCTCACTATCCTACTCTCTTGTTAATTGGCAACAAATTAAATTAATCTTCCCCAAGTTGAGTCTGTTTTGCCCATGATGGTAGCTGGTGAGCTATCTCCCTGTCCTTACCTCGAGCCACAAGTTTTTTTCATCCTATTTTCTCTCCATGTCCAGCTGAGGGCAGCGGGGTAACAGAGCATCTTGGTGGGCGCCTGGTGGCCAGAGGTTCTGGAGGATGTTAGCCAGGATTTTATTCAAAACAATTTTAAATAATCCTCCTAGTAGGTTCTCTCTCTTTTTGTACAGACTAATAATTTTCATCATTACATGGTCTTTTTTGGGGGGTGTGTCAAGCTCTTAGTCTTAGCTGTGCAAATGATGGTCTTGACTGCTCAGAAATGTCACATGAAGGACTTTGTCAGTCTGGTTTCTTGAGCTACCTTGTAAGGAGTAGTTCAGGGATGAATTAAAATGCAAAACACCTGGTTATGAGATTAAAATAATATAGTAGGACGCTGTTTTCCACCCAGCAAAAGAGAAATGGTGAGGGATAGAGGTTTGAAGAAGTTTTGGTAAGTGGCTTCCAATTTCTTCCCACTCAGTTTGACTATTCCTCTTGACTGGGAATAGAAAACTAAAGTGATGGATTGCTCTGATTATGCTTAGTCAGGTGCATTAAATGGTGTCTCAGTCTGCTGCCTCCTGCAATCTTGCTGCTCCGTGTGCTTATCAGGGCTGACATGGAAAAGGTAGATGTCTGTAAACAATAAAGAAATAAAAAGGGAACTGAAAGCTCTCATACTGGTCTCGGCAAAAGGATTTGTTGGGAACTGGAAATGTGTTGAGGAGATTAAACTGAACCACTTTTAGAATAACTAATTGGGGTATACCTGTCAGCTCCAAGACTCAGCACACGAACCCCATCCTGTTTTTCATGGGTCATGTGTTGGAGAGATGCTTGCAGCATATGGCAAGTTTCTGTTTAGCATCCATCTGTTCTATGCTAACATGGAGCTTAGCTCAAACTCTTGTCTCTAGTTAAACCATGAGTTCATGAGCTATAGTGCTGTGAGTTCATAGTTGCCAGGAAAGATTACTCTCTTTTTGTCAGCATGAGGCAGAATAAGATCCCTTGGATTTTTAGTACTGCCAACCAAAGACAGGTAGGTTTGAGACAGTACTTTATTTCAAGTTTTGTGTCAGTGCTGTCTACAAGATCTATCTAAAATGGTATGAAACAATTCAAAGTCTGTACAAATGGAGCATTGGATTTCTGTGTTTCTGTATGTAAATTTGGATTGTTGATGTACAAGGAAATTGAATTCGAGCTGGAAAGGTGCAAAATGCTATGAAAGTGAAACTGTATAATGCAACAGGCCGGCAGTGGCTGGTTTATTCATCCTAGGGTGAAAAAAAAACAACAAACGAGGCTGGTGAGATATGGCTGATCTTTATTAATTGGAGTAGGGAAGATAAACAGGGAGGATCACTGTTTGACTTAAGGCCTTTACTTTTATGAGAAAAAACAGACCACGAAGAAATTTGGATTGAAAGTAGGAAGACTTTTAGCTGTAAGCAGTGAGTTTAGGGACAGCCTTACAACTTGATTAGTCGAGATGGAAGCCCTAACTGAGGTGGAATTCCATCTTTTTAGGAAGGGGATTTTTGTTGCATGTGAAAGCAAGTGTCAAGTTTAGTATCTCCTAGTCTCAAGTTCCTAAAACACCTGACTTACCTTGGACAGTTTCTGCTGGCTGGAACAGCATCCCATGAGAAGAGCCTCTGGTTTCATCTTGGTGGGGAAGGGTATTGACAGTCTCTGTGCTCCTGGTGTGTGCTTGCTTCTTTGAGATAAAAGTTGCTATGGGAAAAGAAGGATGAGGTGGCTTCATTTGAAAGTGTCAGCCCAGTGAGATAAACTGTTCTAGCTCCAGTGGTGTAATTACCCTGATACTGCAATTCCAGAAAATCTTCACATAGACAACCCTGAACAATGCCGCAAAACGTTGACCTTCACATTCTAGCTCAGCTCTTCTGTCTTTGAAGTGCAAGATAAATATACCTCAAAGTTAGTACTGGCTCAGTGGAAAACTGAACAGGGCAGTAGAGCTGGGCAATATATTTCCATTAACTTTCTTGGTTTCAGCTTCCAAAAATGCTTCCTCAGTCAGAATTGAACTTCTTTCTTCACATAAGTTTTGGTTCAATTATTTAAGTTTTTAAAGGAGAATTGGCAGAACACAATTGGCTTAAAATTTGTAAAGGAAAATTGAGAAATCTGCTTTTGCTTGTATTTTCAATCAAAAGCCTGTTTTGGGAATAAGAGCAACAGAAATAAAAAAAAAATCATACATTGCTAAAATAAACTCAATCCAAAGCATTTGAACAAAATATTTCTTTTTTTTTTTTAATTAAATACATGTACCCCTTTGATGAAATCTATCTATAAATCCAATTGAATCACTGCTTGGTCTACATGTGATGTAATGGGGGAAATTATGATGGACTCCACTTGCTGTTAGATCACTGAAGCCAAGATTCAGCTAATAAAGCTGCTGGAAAATTAGAGTGTCTGCAGGGAGAATATCCTTGACCAAACCTGCAGGCAGCCAGATTCAGAGATGTGTTTGGGAGTGTTTTTTTCAGAGAAAGGTACAATAAATACTGTAACTGATGTAAAGAAGTCTATGATCACACAGATCTCGAAACAGGAAAACTTGTGTCCATCTGGCTAATTCCTATCATGGTCATGAAGGGACAGAGAATGAGAAGCAAAGAGCGGGAAGAGGAATTGGTGGTTCCTCCACACTCAACTGTTCACCTGCTGAGACAGAGACTACCCTGTAAGAAGAGTTTTTGTATCTGTGTAACTTTGTCTAGATCAGAGCTTGTACCACTTTATCTGCATTAGTAAGAGTTGTGTCTCCTAAATGATTTGCTGGCGTGTTTTTCTAGCAGGGACCGAGGTTGAGCACAGTGAGAATCACTAGCCCTCCTTTCAGCTGTCCTTTTGGATGGGGGAAGCCCTGGTTTCTCAAACTGCAGAAAGGAGAATCTGCTCAAAATGCCATGTGCCTCCTAGTATTCGCTAAAAGTTTGAAAAAATATTCTTTTTTCTTCCATGTGGGAACTATCTGCTGTAGATTCAGCATGAAATAAAATGAGATAGATGAGGAAACTCCTTGCAAGTTGTCTGTGCTCTTCTAAGTCTCCTGGTTGTACAGAGAGGAGAGTCGTAGAGGGAAAATGCAATTGGTTCAGTGAAAACACGGTGGAACCACTTCCCTATATGTCACTCTGTGTCTCTTGCTGGATGTGCTGCGTTTTACCAGACCAGCTCTGACAGCATTTGATGTCGCACTGATTTGCAAACCAAGCTCCAAGGACAGCGGTGGATAATGACATCACAGCTTTGGAGGATGTGATTATTGACAGATCATTGCCAATAAACTGGAAGCAACCAAAATCAGTTACAGAATACTATTAAAATTACACAAGAGAGGATTTTATCATTTATAGAGAGGATTGAGGAAAAATAATACTTATTGTAATCGCATATATGCAGTAGAAAGCACCTTTGGGATGTAAAGAAATGACAGCATCAGGAAAAATTTGCTATACAATGTGGACATAATGTTATAGTGATGACCAGTCAGACTAGTACATACCCAGAGAGGATACTTTGCCATCCAGGGAACTGATAACCCTGCTACCATTGTCCTGCATATGTAAGGACTGTGCACAACTCTAACAAAGATCCTGAAAGTTTCTGAAGAGCAAGAGGGATCTCAAGCAAGTGCAATGAAAATGATCACATAAGGAGCTGCTTCTGAAGAGACACTTAAATTTTGAATCTGGGCATATGTTGTGTAACACCTATTGTCTTCCTTGCTGCAGTACTCTACTCCAAAGAGCCCTGTTTATAGGTGATGTTGACTAAGGGGTGAACCTGTAACTATCTCCAAGAAGTGTAAAGGAGTGAGTAATGATGGAGAGAAATGGGGTGTGTTGGATTGAGGTCTATAGAAGAGCACTATTATAAAAGACAGCATGGAGAAATACAGGCTGTATATCAAAAAAGCTTTCCCAATACCTGGATCTGCTAGACAGGGGAATAATTTTCTAAGGGAGAGAGCAGAAACCCTGTTATTTCAATAATTGAAACAAAACTGGACAAAGCCCTGGAGAATATATTGTAGGGAACAATCATATGCCAGCCCCCAGGAATGGATAACATGATCTGGTAAGTCTTTTCCTAGTGGTTGCTATGATTCTCTTGAGATTGAGAACTTGTTCTGGGCATGATTTGTCTTGGGACTAGATGTGATGTGAGCCTCAGGTCAATCTTCTGACTGTTTCAGAGAACAAAATGGAGAGAACGAAAGGGAGGAAAGGCATGCAGGGACAGTCAGAAATAGAGAGCATGGGAAAATGTTGACTCAGAAGTGCTACAGGGCTTTGTGCAGTCACGTATCTCCATGCCAAAGAGATATAAAACAAGCTCTGGTCCAGATGCAAAGGTTTTATGCTGAGCTAGTGGTGTGCAGCTTCCAGAAAATCTGATCATTTGGTGCTTACTATGAAGCTCCCAAGATGTTTGAACCCACAGAGTCACACTCAACCTGCCTGTATTTAGACTTTAAAGGTTTGTTTTTCTTGCTGTTACAAGAATCCAGCCTGTTGGATGGTCTGTCTCGCTGCGTTCCTGCGATGCACACATGCTCTCCTGGTGGTGTGCCTGACTGCCAATTTGTAGTGCTGTTGATTTCTTCAGAAAGGTGACCAGGCTCAGCTGCAGTCCAGGGAACTGTCCACTACTGCCCAGCTGGAAATCCAGAACAGACCTACTGTTGTTTTGGGAAATGGTATACCAGAAACATTGCCCAAAACACTGCTGTTTTCAGTGCCAGTCTCCTCAGAAAAATGGAGAGGAACCTCATCCCTATTCCCAGCCTCTCTTCTGAAGCAGAGGAAGTCACAGAGATAAGTAGAGATGTTGCCATGTTTGCACAAAATTATCTGGCAAGTGTTGGCATCCTTGATTTCCTAGGGGGTGGTACACAAGATGGCAATTACCTCAGATGCTCTGTCATCTTATTCAAAATAATTGACAGTGATCGCAGACATCTCTTATCTAAGCTGTAAAAGTAGAGGCTAAGTTCAACAAGAGGAAGTTTGAGATGATCAGGTCTTCTTTGTCATACAGATGAGCAGGAATACTGTCAGTGGTTTCATGTGGCCATTTGAAAATTTCCACTTTCCTTCATTTACTGACCTTTCATAGCGACAATGGAAAATGTTCATGCACAAAAGAAAAAAAAAGAACAACAAACCCAAACAAACGTGGAACTCTCAAATGTTTTGGCTTTTATAAAGCAATATTTTTTAAGTTTCATCTTTTACTAGAAACAAGTCGTTTCTTAAGCAGCAGCAGTGGTCAAGCGTGGTTTCCTGTCAACTCCAGAACATCCCTCAGTTCTCTTGAAGCCTGATCTCCATCCTCATCCTCACAGGCAGATAGGTATTCCATCAGAGAGTGTCTTGTAAGATGACAGAGACATCCTATTCCTGCAGTTTTCTCACATACTCCTGCCTCCCACCCCACCTTGCAGGACCCCAGCTCCTGTTTCTTTCCAGAGAAAGAGCTGATCACATTGAAGCTGAGTTTGCACTAGGTGTGTGTTGATTTTTTGGCCCTTGTATATGTGTTCACAAATTGGCCAGATGGCAGGCCCAGCAGAACAGATTACTGTCAAGTTCACACGACAGCTTCTTCAAAGTGGTGGAAATTGTGGAGCAGCTTCAAAGCTACTGGGAAGGAAAGATGGGTGGGTATGGAAATAGATATAGGTAGCTCATCCTTATCAAGAAATGATGAATAAAGCCAGAATTATTTAGAAAAACAGGAGTTTCTTATGGCTTGATTTTAACTTGTAGACCTGTTCCTTCATGTAGCAACCCAGTGGGTGTCTGAAATGGCCAAATGTTGTGACCAAGTCTGTGCTTCACCCTTAGGCAGAAGCAATATCTCTCAAAATGGGAGAGCTGTGTCCTGTTGGGGTATAAGCTCAGGAGGAATATGAGATCTTTTCCAGGGGAATCAGGGAAGCCGCCAGGTCTGTGGGATGGGTAGAAACTGCCTGGGCGCACATCTCTGATGGTCATACAGCTGAGCAGCACTTCCAAGTCCTCTGCCCAAATGAACTGAATAGATTTGTCCCCTCACTGCCCCAGGCAGGCATCCAACAGGACAAAAGAGATGCTGTCCCTTGTACATGCTGATGGTGGAGTCCAGTGAGGAAAGGAGGAAAAAGCAGTCTGAGAACCTCTGAAACACAGTTCTCCAACGTGTCCCATGGATGTGACCTTACTGAGAGCCTTACTGGGACTGGGACACATTATTTATCTCAATTCTCTAACAATCCAAAGGAAGTCTCCTTGAGAGGAACAACTTCTTGCAGGGAATAACTGAATATATTGCATGTAATTCCCAGATGAAACCAGACAAACCTGAAGTTCTAAGACCCACCCTGAATCAGAAATGAGCATGGCATGTGTTTCACTACGTTGCTGCCTTTGGACTCCTGTAATTTAAGGTAGAGTGAGAAACATATTGTCTTCCCAAGCTACATTCACAAGAGGACTATCCAGAAGGCTGTCACAGCTGATGGCCTCAGTTCTTGCCCATCATGGCTGTAAAGGTTCAGGGCTGTCATTCTTAAGCAGTTGCCCAAGCATCCTTGATGTAGTACTTTTCCTATGGTTGCATCTTCCAAAGGGACATGGTTTTGCAAAATCTGGTAATGGTCAGGGCAGGGAATTTATGCCAACAGGCAGTTTAGGCAATGCAAAGCATTCACCATGCTGGTGTTTACTGCAACTTGGTGTGGCTGAAAGAGAAGCTACAAGAAAAAGAAAATTGCTACCAGTAATGCTGCAGAGTGGGAGGTTCAGGTTTAATAAAGGAGGAGGTGTTTGATGGTGCAGATTGGAGCAATGGAGGGAGTGAGGAAACATGGCAGAGGGAAGCCTATCAATTGTTTTTGATGAGGCCTTCAGCTCTGCTGCTGAGCTGTCATATGCCAAGTTTGCTGAGAGGCAGTAGATTCAGCATGCCTGGTGAGCTTACAGAAATTGCTGTGCTGAGGGTAATTTCTGAGGCTGAGACAGTTATCCGTCCTGACTTGTGATGCACGGGGTCAGGGCTGGCCTTGCACCTGCAAGAAGACTGGCTTTGGCTGCACCTTCACCTGCTGGTCAACGGATCACAGAGAGAAGCCATTTCTTCTCCTCCTCATTTATTTTCAGGACACTGACTATTTGTATGTGTGTGCATGCTTATCTGATCAGAGCTGCCTTTGAAGGTGTTTTCTCTGAACATCTTGAAAGTTTGGAAGTTTGGTTCCAAGATTGACAAGAAAAGATGCCTGTGCTCGTGGTTGTGAGAAAAAAAGTAAGGGAAGCATGTTGCAATCCTGCTGCCCAGAATAGGAGATCTTCTGCAGGTCTTGATACAATGCAAAGCGATGAGTGTAATTCCCAAAGTAGCACGGCCTTACCTCTGTGGTCAGGGCATGGAAGCAGTCATACCAGACCAGGGATGAGCCGGGGTGAGAGATTGCGCCCAGCTAGTCGAGGGATTTTGGATTTGAGGTTGCACCTGGCGTTGGCACATCCTTCTTCCTCTCACACGAGGTTCTTGTCTTCACAACATGGGGCGATATCATCCCATATTGCTGTGGGTTCCTGTAGGCAGCCATGGGCTACGCTTTGACCTGACGTTAGAGACTGTCTTTTGAGAATGGAAGGGGAGGATGTCTTTGGGAGGCTGTGCAAAACTAAGAGAGGTTATTCAGTTGATGTGCTGCAGTGATATCAACTAACAAGGGAATGAAAGAAAAAGGGGGTCCTGGAGATGATGGGAAAAGGGAAGCAGGATTCTGGGAGAGCCCAGACATATGAGAGAGAGAAGAGGGAACAGTCAATGGTGCTCATGTGCCAGGCAGCTTGTGCAGTTACATGGAAGCTTTCATCCAGGTAACGGCAGCATCCATGATGTGCTCTCCATTTCCTTACAGGAGAATGTCTTTGTCCTGGTAAATGAGTTACTACCAGTTAGTTAGATGAAGTATCTCTCTGATCCCTACTGAAACCTCTTTCACCTGCACTATGAAGGCCATGTTGTCTCTTCTCCCTGCAGAAGGCATGAGCAGCAAATCCAGCAGAGAGCCTGCCTGTTCTTTGTGGTAGTTTCTCTGACGTAGATAAACCTCTAAAGTGAGCGCGTGACATCAGGAAGATGGTTTAATCTGAATTATGCTTGCCCATCTGAGTAACAGGTGCCATTATCCACTTTTCATTATCACACGGCCAGGGCTGCTGCCAGCACGACTAAGAAAGGTTTGAATCACAGGGATGTAGTAGTAGTTCATTTCTTTCTGGAGGCTGTTGTCAGAGACGACCAGGCCCAAATGTCCATCACGGAGATGAATGATGTGTGGATGAATGAGAGGAGAAACCTACTCCTGAGAGAAATAAAGCATCCCTCATGAATAACGCAGAGTGTTGCTTTGAGATTCAAGACATCTAAAACCTGTTGTACGTTCAGTGTGAATGTAAATGAGGCTTAGCTGCTCTGCAGCTACTCACTGGCCTGAATGCAAACTATAAATAACTTACCACTGCCACTTTTCATTTTTATTTTTTAACACCGACCGTGTATTTGGCCTGGTACCAATGCATGTCTAGAGACAAGCCTCTCCCAATTGCTGACAGAGCCCAGTGTAGAAAAACACCCTTTGCTTTGCACCACACAGGGTCCATCTATGCTACTAAGTAGAGCAGGATCTGTGTTTTGTAAGACATGGAGGCTAGCAGACATGGCTTGGAGAACACCAGTAGCAGCTAAACACACATGCTGCCTCAGAGTGGTGCTGAGCTGTGGGGGTCCCTGTCAAGAGTTAACCTCCATGGGAGGACTAGGCATGGACATTGCCTGCAACAGAGCTGGTTAGTCCAGAGTAAAGCCATGTGCTAATGATTTAACAGTGTGGACAGTCATGGGTTGGTGGTGGAATCCATCCCTTGTCCCAGTTTAGTTTGCTACAGTCAATACCGCCATGCAGTCTTGGAGGTGGTCACTATGTAGATGAAACACATTTAAAGTATTTAGGATTTTTTCCCATAAAGTTTATTTTTTGTTATGGATTTACTTATTCTGGGCAGTCTGCATTATTGCAGCAACAAGAAATTCTTTGTTGAGACCCTTTT
The DNA here is from genome assembly GCF_000699245.1 of Pterocles gutturalis. Classification (NCBI taxonomy): domain Eukaryota; kingdom Metazoa; phylum Chordata; class Aves; order Pterocliformes; family Pteroclidae; genus Pterocles; species Pterocles gutturalis. The sequence goes on from NW_010120616.1 coordinate 76,280, forward strand.
TGCCCCAGACAAAAAGTGTTATTCAAGGGAATTTATGTTGGAGGACAAGAGAGACTTTACGGGCCTGTCAATACCCTGCAGCTGAGTGCGGTGCAAAGATCACTGATGTAGATCTAAGCAAGCTGGTCTGTCCACATGAGGCTACTCAGAGATACATGCTTAGGCCCTGAATGCAGATATGGCATTTTTGTTGATAAAATGTCTATAAAATCATAAGTGACACAAAGAAGGTGAGTAGGGAATGATTGTTCCTGGTCCCTTCCACAGAGGAGGTGGGGACATCAGATGATAGTAATGGGAGAGAAGTTCAAAATAAGGAAGTGACGGTGATTTTTTTAAAGAACGTACGGTTGATCTATGGACCTTCTTGCCACAGGATGTTGCAGGTGCTAAAAGTTTGTATACATTCAAGGTACAATGCCCAAGCTCATGGAAGAGAAATCCATTGAGTCTTACTAAAACCAGTGAAACGATATTTGGCATAGGAAATCCCTGAGGTCCACATAATGAAGCTGGGTACGTGAATACTTGGGGAAAATGTCACATATAAGTATACCAGTAACATACTCTTCCCCAGCCATCTGCATGTGATCTCTGTTGGATTCAAGGTAGCTGTGCACTGTGTCCCACTGTGCGCTGTGGTTGTGGTCTGGTACCCCAGTACAATGTCCCTTTAGAAAGGAGTGAAAACTATTTGGATTGTCCTCCTGAATGGACCTTACATATATTGTAATAAGGAGGTTTTTTCCATGTCTCATCTAAAAGGCACCATGGAAAAAAAAGCTTTGAAGGAGGCTGAATGGATTTTCCTGAGACTTTCATAGCTACACTCTGGCAGACAATAAAGTAGTATTCTCTTTTTTTGTAGAGTTACATATAGATGCACATGGTCTTTGAGAGTTTTCCACTGAAGAACAGACAAGGCCTGGAAAAATCAAAGGCAGGGAAGACTTCAACAGAATACTCATTTAATGTCAGCCCTTACGGTCTGACCCTTTGCCTCCCTTGCCTATACCTTCCTGCAGTTCTGCGTGATGTCTATAGCCCAGCCTTTCTGTAACTGGGAAGAGACAGATTTTGCGGTGGATTGGTGTTCTGCAGTCCAGGATTGGAATAACACTCTGAGACATGACATTTCTTCATGCCGAACTATTCTTCTTGGTGCCAACCCAGATGAGCTCTGTCTTGAAAGCCTAAGCAGCTGGAAGGGATTATAAAAGAGAGAGAGAGTGCTAATGACATCACTTCCAATCAAGGTGAAAGTTATTTAGACTGCCCTTGATCATTCAAGTTGTACCTCATTAAATATCAGACAAACCTGCCTTCTGTGGTCATATTGCTGTATCGTGGGACCTCAGCAAACTGGTTAGTATACGAGTAGTATAGATAGTAGTTACCTAGGTGTGGTCCCATGTAAAGCTCCGTATGTACCTTTCTCACTGTTATGTCACTCCCTTGGCTTCTTAGGTGATGCGTTTGCTATACCCAACGTTAAGGTCTTCTATTTGATCTTTCTTCTTCATCACAGAACAGTGAGAAATACCAGTGGAATGTTTAATCTCTCTATTTGTCTTTCAGCATTGTGTTTCTTATGGTTCACATGGAGCCATCTCTCTATACTCTGGTAAAGAGTTATGACATTCATGGAGAGGAAGTTAGGCTGAATTTTGGTAGCTGAAATCTGCTACCAAAGCTTTTGCTTCCATCTTTACCTGACACAAGTAAACTCCAGCTACTTGGAGACTAACCCTGTGCTCTGCAGTGGGCTATTTCCTGGTGTTAATGATCCTCTGTGCCCCTATTCCTCTGCTAATTACTGACCTTCCCATTTTTCCCAGAGGCAGTCTCTGGTGTTAAGGTGACAGTGGTTTGTTTTAAATTTGAGATTTTCTGAATTTCAGAGAACATGCACAGCTGGAGTTTACTTTAAGTCTTTCTTTGGTGTATTTCAAACCCCTCATTTCAGAGTGCTGAAGGCAATGACTATGGTGTATATTCCTTAAAGCCACATTGTACTGGAGAAATATGTGACTCTGATCCCCTTATACATGAATTTGTAAAGTCTTATTCCAGCTTAATGAATAAAGTCCCTTCTTTTCCCCAACTTCATGGTGAATATACGGTAAAAAACATTTGTCTGATATTGTGGAAAGTGAGTACGACATGAGGCAGAATAGAAATAAGAATTTCTGGATATTCTATCTACCTGTGTGAATTGGAGAGAAATTATAGCCTGCTGGTGTCTGTGCTTTCCTATCTGTAAAACAGGGATATGGATATATTCCTATCTTATGGGAGAGCTATGAGTCCCAAGTTAACTACAACAAAGTCTGTGACAAATCTTAGAAATTAAATTGTGAGATAGTGTGTAAGCATATAATATTAATGTTTTATAATCTCCCTAAACTGTCTCTGTGGATATCTTTGGTGAGAGAGATACAGTGATATCAAAATAAATCTTTTTTCACCCCAACCATTTTCTTCAGAATTCAAAGTGAAAGCTGTTTCCACCAACTGCCAACTCTGCAACCATCTGGGAAATCACATTTTCTGAACTTTTCTTTCTCTTTATCAGCTGTAACTAAAGCTATAAAATGGGAAGATGCCCCTGGTTTAATTAACACCCCTGTAGTTCAAAAGCTGATCTTAGTAATGAGAGGCAATTATAGCCTTTACTGAGGGACAGTCTGGTGGAACAAACCTAGCATCAATCTACTGATGACACATCCCTTTCCAGGTAATTTGGAAAACTGCTTTTTATGATCAACAGGCTACCTGGCCCAATACACCAGGTGAATCTCTTTGTTTTGTAACCTGAAAAGAACTTCCTAGTTTGAATTATATGCTTCTTTTGTAAACTCGTTTTTACATCCCATCCATCTGCCAACAAGTAGCAACAGAGCTAAGGAAATACCTGTTGCTTTTTGGAGCACATTCTTGGTGGTTTTCTCATTTTATTTTCCTTGTCCGCAGTTGCTTTTCATTTTGAAGGTTGTCTGGGGTTCATATTTTTGTTCTAGCAGAACTGTAGTCTGTGTGGTGTGCCCACATGGGCTATAGAGAGTTCTGGTTTCTGCACCTCAAAAATGATGTGACAGAGGTAGAGAAGGTCCAGAGAAGGTCATTGAAATTATCAAGGGAATATGGTTTCTGCTATATGAGCTAAAAAGGCTGTGGCTCCAGTTCAGATGGGAGAAAACTGAGGGCAGAGATAAAGCTGAGTTTAGCTGAAGTCATAAAGGTGGCAGATAAGGTCGATGTAAAACTTCAATACTAGAGCTAAGGAGCACAAGCTGAAGCAAGATCTGCTTGAAATGATAAAGTACTTTTCTACACAGCAGAGAGTGAACTCCTGGAATCTATTTCCACAGGAAATTGAGGAGGTGGGCAGTGTGAACAGTTTCAGAAAAAGGATTAGATAAATTCAGATCAGCAGGTCCATCACCTGAGTCTGAAGGTGATGGGCAGGGCTGAGCCAGTCTGAGGGGAATGGTCCTGCCTCAGTAGCATCTCAGGTGCTGTCTGGCCTCCAGCTTCTGATCTGTAAGAGTGTGGGTCTGTTATATACCCTGTGTTTCATCTGCCAGCCCTCTGTAGATATCCTCATATCTCAGGGATCTTAAATTATCCTAGATGTCTGAATTCTTCTGCAGTTAACAGACATCTAGTCAGTCTAATGGGGACCTAATTAATACAGTCAGTGGAACAGTCACTGATGTCATTTAATTTCGCCGTAAGGTAGACTTGGGATGGTCAGTTAAATAACTCACTACTGGCTGTTTTCACTAAATCTTTGTTGACTGTAATGGGGGCTTGGACACCTAGCACACATGTAGATACCAAAATTTGTCTATTAATCTCGAACTGAGTTCTGTCCCAAGATTTCTATCGCAAGATTTCTATTATAATGACTGTAGAGAAATAGGTGTCTCCTGAGAATAACTCATTGCCATGTTTTAGGCACCCAGGTGTAGTTGAGAGGGACTGCAATTGGGAACTGCGTATTTCTATTCACTTACTTCAAGGGGAGTCTAGATAGCGGTACCCACATGGTCAATCCACACCATGGCCAGATGAGTCCCAGCCATCCCATTTTGGAGGCTTTGGTACTGTCACTTAGAATCTTAGCTGTAAGAAATGTGGATTTTTAAAGCAGTGTGATGTGAAAAAGTGAAATTTTAATTTCAAAACAGGCAGCCCCCACCCCCCTTTTAGTTTGGTTTAGAATAAAGGTTTAGCCATGATTTTACTGACTGTAAACTATGCTGTGAAAGACACTATACCCAGGATATCAGTTTAATGTCCTGACGAATTTGCCTTTGCCAAACTAGCAGTAAAAGCTGTAAAACTATAAAACAAGCTGGTAAGTGGTTTATTCTTCAATAATTAAAGATAGAGCAAGCATTAAATCCCTGAAGTCCTATGGTGTTCCAGCAGTGAGTGGCTTTCTTAGAGTGTCTAGGAGAAAGGTTTGTTCAGTATGGAAGAGTTCAGAAAGGAATTTCTTTGGTTGGTGGGTTTGTGGATGTTGTTAACCCCATGATGCCAGTAGACACAGAATTTGGATGCCATCAGTGTGCTCTTGTTTTGAGACAAGGCAACACCAACTTCTCTCACAAATAAGTTGTGGATGCCCCATCCCTGGAGGTGTTCAAGGCCAGGCTGGATGAGGCTTTGAGCAACCTGGGCTAGTGGGAGGTGTCCCTGCCCATGGCAGCGGGGTTGGGACGAGATGATCTTTAAGGTCCCTTCCAACCCAAACCATTCTATGGTTCTATGATTCTAAATACTTTGAACAAGTCAACCTATTTCCAAATTTTCTACTACTGCATGTGATAGAGGGTGGACATGAAGTTTCTTTAGCAAAGGAATGTGATGTAATCTTGTTTAGGAGACTGCACAGTTATTTGAAGTGGGATGGATTGCCTGTTCTTTCATCTTTCCTATTCCTGTGTGTACAGCTATGTTATTCTGTGTCTTATTTGCTTCGGATACAGGTCAAGGGCGAGAAGATAGAAAGAATGTGTGACTGCACTATTCCTGTAGCTTTGGATCTGGCTGTGGCATCAGAGTCTCTGCCATTCATGTGGCTCATGTGAAGGGGGGAGCTGTGATCATCACCTGCCTTGCTGACTGTCTTGTCTTTTCATTCCCTTTCCAGGTTATGGACACGCTGCCCCAGGGACGGATGCAGGGAAGGCCTTTTGCATGTTCTACGCTGTCTTGGGGATCCCACTGACACTTGTCATGTTCCAGAGCTTGGGCGAGCGCATGAACACCTTTGTCAAGTACCTCTTGAAACGCATCAAAAAGTGCTGTGGGATGAGGAGCACTGAGGTCTCCATGGAAAACATGGTCACTGTGGGTTTCTTCTCCTGCATGGGAACACTCTGCATTGGAGCAGCAGCCTTTTCCCAGTATGAGGAATGGAGCTTTTTCCATGCTTACTATTACTGCTTTATAACATTGACTACGATAGGGTTTGGAGACTATGTGGCCCTGCAGACCAAAGGGGCCCTTCAAAAGAAGCCTCTCTATGTGGCTTTTAGCTTTATGTACATTCTAGTGGGGTTGACAGTCATTGGGGCATTTCTAAATTTGGTTGTTCTCAGGTTCTTAACCATGAACAGCGAAGACGAGAGGCGGGATGCCGAGGAACGAGCGTCCCTGGCAGGGAACCGCAACAGCATGATTATTCACATCCAAGAGGACTCCCAGCATGGTCGGCCACGGTACAAGGCCGAAGTAACAGACCTTCAGTCAGTTTGTTCCTGCATGTGTTACAGGTCCCACGAGTACACCAGCCGGGTGGTGTCCCACCAAAATTCGTTCAGCTCGAAGCTGAACCCCCAGTACTTTCACTCCATCTCTTACAAGATAGAGGAGATCTCGCCAAGCACATTAAAAAACAGCCTTTTCCCATCTCCTGTCAGCTCCATCTCACCTGGGTTGCACAGCTTTACAGATAACCACAGGCTGATGAAAAGGCGAAAGTCCATTTAAAGGGATTGGTCTTCTTTTGCTTTCCTTGTTTTCCCCTTGTTTTCTTCTCCATTCTTTTGGGGTTTTTTTTATTCCTTGAGTGAGACAGAGCGAGGCCAAAGGGAGTGGAGAAAGCCAGTCCTCCTCTGAGACTCAGCTCTTGAGCATGAAGCATGGATTATTACTGTTCCAGCAAAGTATGCCTTACATTACCCCCTCGGTGGATATCAGAGGATTCAAGGTGACGTGAAGTGGGTACCAAATCCAAAGTTGCACACACAGCTGGGAGCCTTCATGTGCCGCTGGCACTCCTGACCTAATAAACTCTTTTCCTCATGAGCAGGTTGCAGCGTGCGTGCTTGCGTGCGTGTTGGGTGTGTGTGTGCAGATGTGTGTGTGCGCGTGCAATTCCACAACTAGTGCCATGTGACAAAAATTAAAGCATCAGGTATTATTTTGGTTTTTTCCCTTGAAGCAATTGTGTTCCAGCCTGCTTTTAACTTTTAGATTGCTTCCAAAAAGAACGGGGAGGGTGGGAGGGGAGCAAATTTGGGTTTTTTTTTGCCAACAAGCATGCGCCATAAGCAGTCAATATACCAGGTGTATCATGATAAATTTTTTAATGCTAGATTTTAGATTGTATTAACATTTTAAAAAGGCAGGAAAAGATGGATCATTTTCGCTTGCCAGTTTGAAATTAAAAAAAAAAATAAAATAAAGCATGCACTTTGTAAAACTGGTATGCATAATAAAAACACAAGAGAAACTATCAATGGAATTAATAATCAAAAGCAAATAATCCTATTGATTTAACTATACTTTTATAATTTTCAACTGTTCCAACAATTTGCAAGTGAAATTTTTAAGAAAAATTGGAAGAATTGCTGGAACTAAAGTGTGTATTTTGTTATTTTTCTTTTATTTATAAATTATTATTATTATTATTATTATTATT
>NW_010120617.1:0-16876 GCF_000699245.1 Pterocles gutturalis
TTCACGTAGCGCTCAGCTGGGGGATGCCAGAGCTGCAGCCGGTTTCCATCGACGTTACAAAAAATTAGTAATAAAAAAAGAAACACAAACCCCACTTTTATGCCAAAGAGTAAATAAATGTACAAACCCCATACTTTATGCCAAGAAACACCACGTGTGCTGGGGAAGGAGGCGTGAGGCGGTACAGCAGCCTCCTAAAACCGACTGGCGCTTCGGAGGCTGGGCATGGGCTGGCTCTGGGGCTGGAGGCAGGGACAGGTAATATTTATGTCGCCCTTCATAAGCTTTCATAGCCCCTTCTTTAAGCGGTCATCACCCACCATTAGCAAGGAAAGACCCCATCACGGCTTTTCCCTTTGGTGTGTTTGGGCTGTTTCGGGCATACACCGTTATGGGATAGGACTGGAAGGGAAATGTGGGCCTGCATATATTTTTAGTGGAAAAAAGCGGTTTCGTTTGATCCCAGCAGGACGTTTGCAAGGACTTCTCTCACCACTCACCTTCAGCGCTGAGCTGTCCACAATCCTTTGGAGAATCAAAGCAGGTATTTGGGAAGAACCTAGCCTAAACACCAAAATAAATACCACAGGCAATAAGAGAAAGTATGAGGAGAGATTCACAGCCCTGTAACAGTTACCCATCAGCTCCCTCACATACTCCCACACTTCATCTTCCCTTGTTTGGGCTTTATTTCCAGCAAGGTTGTTATTGTCTCCCTGGCACAAAAGGCAAAAGGCGAGTAGGATTACGCTCAAACTGCTCCAAAGCACTTAAAGATTGTACATGTATTAGACTTCTGGAAAAGTCTTGGAGCCATAGGCAGTGCACAAATCTACATGTTTTAAAAGAGAGGTGGAGGGAGCCTTACAAGGACAAATAAGCGACAGGAAAATAGTCTGGAGAGCAGAAAGTCTCAGAACTAAAGCTGTCAGGGTTAACACCATCAAACCTGACAGCAACACCTTAGAAACAATGTTATGGTTTTCACCAGGGTTTTGCCTCTTATTGCTACTAAATTGACAAAATATTCCAGTTATAGAAGTCTTGAGTTACCTCAATTAATTTATTTTGTCAGGCTGACTGTTCCTCTTGCTTGTGAAGCGCTTTTTTTAAACACAGCTGAGACTAATTTTAACTTTTTTTAAGTCTCCTTAAAATTAAAAGTTGACTGAAATAAGTCTATATAAGGTTTTCAGACTCTCTAGAGGCCCTTAATCCATAGTTCAATAAGGAATTAGTGCCAGCTTTATAAAGACACCAAGGTGCACATAAACACCTAAGTGCTTTTAAAAGTCAGGCCCTTACAAAACGACAAATTTGGAGTGAAGCAGATGTTTCAAATAAGAGTTCCGTGACACTAGTTCCTATCTAGAGACTTGATCCTACCAATAATTGCATGTGTGCTTAGTTTTATATAGCACATAGTTCCACTGAAGTTGTGCTGTACTACTCGCCATGGTAAAACTAAGCACATGTGTGCTTGCTGGAGCACAGCCTGAGAGATAAAAGCTAAAGAACTGGGTAGTTACTTGCTACTCCAGAGAGTATTGTATAGATCGGTTAGTTTCGTTAAGTGCCAGAAAAATCTGACAAACAAAATAAAGTCCTTTTTTTTTTTTTTTTTTTTTTTTTGTGCAGCATTCCCTCTGCTCTGGCTACCTGTCTATCTACCCTTTGAATGAGTTCAAGGAAGCATACCTGAACTGTGGGACACACATACTCTTTGGTAAATGCTACCAAACCAGCACATATCTTCTGAATAAGAATTACAGGTATAAGTAATTAACCAATATATTAGTAAACCCACACCTCTGCCTTGCAAGCTTTTTAACTGGTAGAATATCATAGTTCTTTACATATGAGAAAGTCGTATTCAGTTAACTTTCCATACAGACTTAAATGCAACCTGAAGTATATGGAAAATAAATAGAAAACAATACTGCTTGTGGGGTTTTTTTGGGGTGAAAAAAAAAAAAAAAGTCATCTGAAACAATAGAAGGAGGAAGAAAAAGGAAAACCCAGGAAAATATATTTAAGATAAATCAAATAAACAAATAAAATCCCTTCAGCACCTGTTAATGTTTCTAAAAACACTGCAGTTTTCTTAAATGAACCTTAATACATACACACAACCAACGGTTGCTAAATGCTACTTGCCAAAACAATAACATACAAAATTACTGGAAAGCAATAATAGAACACAAACCATACTAAGAAGCAAATACATAAATCTGTACAAATAAAACCAGGAAAGAGTTATACTGTTAAAAGTAAAACTGCTCCTCCTCACCTCCATTTCCTCATTCTTACACTGAGGATAGTAGTATTTATCCCTTGAAAATAATACACAGAAGAACTAATTAGCTCGTTATTACCAGTAATTACAGCAGTCATTATGCACTTCAAGGTAACTGGATGAAAGTACCAAAAGTCTGATTAAAATGAGAATCTTCTCAGGAAAGCAATAAGAAGAGGAACGCAGGGCCTTTAACCTCTATCATGGGAACTCATTTGGCCTTAGGTTGTAGCTACTAAAGTTTGTAAGCATGCCCAGCTGTTTTGAGGGCTACAAGGAACCAGACAAGATCCCCTCCTACTGCAACGGTCAATGTGACGCCCAGAGTTCAGCATCCCTGTGAGAGCGAGAGGATCAGGCAGAGGACAAATCATCTCCCTGGGCCTGGATGGAGCTGAGGCTGTGGCCTTCCCCTTCCAGCTGCTGGACGGAGAAGCGGCGTGTGATCTCAAAGTCACCCGACCAACCTCCTCCCCTCCCTAATGCTGCCTGGGAAATCACTTATACTAAATAAAACTTCCCTGCTTCCCTTCGGCAGCATTTGCCCCGCAGCCCCAAAGCTGTGCAAGCATCTCCAAAAGAGTGGGGCTTGTGGGGTGGGGTCAAGAGCCAGGGATGGGGCACCCCCAGCTTCTCTGCCCTGTTTCTGCCTGCAGTTTCCAGCTGTATTGTCTCTTTTTCCTGAGCTTTACAGGGCCACTGAATGTGTATGGCAGGTAATTTCTCCTGTTCCCCAGCTACCTCCTGCTGCCACCACTGTCTGCTCGCACAGCACCGCTCCCAGGGAGCGAAGGAGGAATGACCCCCTTCTCCATACCAGCAGGGAGATCTGCTTGTGGAGGGTCCTTCCTGGCACAGGTCAGACAGGCGAGGAAATGATTTAGGGCTGCAATTTCTGCAAGTAATGCCAGGGTGCAGCTATATTTCTGGAAAGTAAGAGCCAGCTGTGCTGGAGCAGAGAACATTGCTCAGCGCAGTGTCATCATTAAAACACAGCAGCTTTTTGATATGAGACAAATTTTATTAAAACCATAAGAAGTAAACATCCAATAGCTGGTTCTTGCATCTAGCATATACATAAAAGAAAGAGCTGGCTTTCTGACAGAAAGCAAAATGCTTTCAATCCTCAGAAACACAGGCTTCCTCGGTCACACAGTTTTCAATAGCTGCAAACAGAGAGTTATGTTGCTAAATGTTAAGGGCTCAGCTGTTTACCAGAAGAATGTTTCCTCCCTGGAACACATGGTTTTGCTTAAAAGAAGTTCTCCAAAAAAACCCCACTTTATTTCATTAGCAAATGCAACATTATAGTCCTAACAAACATGCCATGCAGTCTCCCCTTGCAAGAGTGAAATAGAAAAAGAAGACAAAAATTGACCTCTCAATTTAACAGCAGGGCAGAAATTCGCTCTGCCTAGGAAATCCTGCAGCGTTGAGGTCTGGTGATCTGGAGCTGAATCTCATGCTCTGAAATGTATATATCTTTATACATTTTTTTCATATTCTGGTTCTCACTGAAAGCATAAATGTGGAATGGGAGCGAGAGGCTTACATGCTCCCGCAGCTTTACCAAGGCTGGCCAAATCACTGCCTTTCACTTCCCAGGCTCAGCCCTGTAACAGGGGAGGTGATGCTACTCCCCCTCTACAGAAAGCACATCTGAATCATTAAATGAAAATGTAGTACTCTTGTATCTTCTAAATTAATTACACTGAAATTAATGCATTTACATCAGTAGTTGATTTATTCCAGAATATTATGGGGATGCAAGCAAGAGGTTCTAGAGTGAAAGTATAATATTTTTAATTAAGAGCCCTTGAACTTGCTGTGTGCTTTGAGCTTGTGGAAGGTGAAAGGATGGCAAATTTCAGCTTGACACTATATTTACAACGATCTGCTAAAAATGATCATTGTGCAGTGGAGCTCAAGCTAACATGGGAAATCTGTGCTGAAAGAATTACAGTTATTGTAACGACCTGCAGGAAGCACACTGTTCACATTCCTCTTACTTCTTTTGACTCTGATACCCAATGGGAAAGTTCTTGATAAGCTTTATTGCACTGCAGAAGGTATAAACAATGTGCTTTGAAATCTACTGAGCTTCAACCCAGAACTTATCTTTTCATTTGTTTCCTGAATTGTCCCACAGATACAAATCCACTGTCCACGTGTGCTTATAAAGAAAAAAAATACAATTATTTCTCTTATACCTCCCCTTCCTTAGCTGTTTTTTTCGCATAGTGTTTCTTAATTCAATTTTTTTTAATGTGCTGCAACATTCTTCTTTATGCTGAACTGCAATGTGTTGTTTGATATCTGCAATCAAAATGCAAAGAGGGGAAAAGTAACATTTTTTTCTGATTTATTAGTTTTCATACTTCAAGATATAAAGTGATTCCCTCGATGGGGTCAGGCAGGAATTTACTCTGCGGCAGAGAAATGTACTGAATCGAGAGGTTTTCAGTACAGAGGGTACTGGCCTTCTGACAGAGCTAATGGGACCCTGTTGTTCATGGGATAATACACTTAGTTAATCAACGCAATCTGAACTGTTTTTACAGTTGCCATGGAAGAAAAATTTTCCACAGGAAATATAGGTCTGGTTGTTTTGGGTTTTTTTTCTTTTTCTTTTTGTGCTTTTCTCTAAAAAAGACTCATACTTTCTTGGCTTTTTGGCATGCTAGAAAAGGCAATGCCTTCATGAATGCTTTTCTTCTACATGCAGATAAAAGTCAATCATTAACAACAAACACCAAAAGCCAATTGATTCTAACACAACAACTCTGTGTAAAACAATAGGGTTAATCCTCAGTTCCTTACATTCCTAATTCGTGTAGGCTTATCACTTCTCTTCCCAGAAGTTCCCTTGTGAACCCTCACGTTTCAACATCAGTGAGTTTTTTTTCCTCTTGCTCTCAAGCAAGAGATACTGACATCAGGCAGTCCTGGACTTTCTGTCTGCATCCTCTGACCACACCATACGTGAGACCTGCAAGCCTTGGAGAATGGAGCATCAGCTCCTGATGGTGCTGTGCTGTTAAAAGCCACCAAGAGAGCAGGAAGAAGGTGTAAGCTGTAGCAGTCCTCAGCAGCATGCTTTTCCTCCTGGTGCTGTTCTGTTGCCTGAAGCCCTGGAAAGGTCAGTTCTGCAGAGCAGGGCTAGCAAATGAGCTGATTTGCAGTATTTGCTCCAACCTCTTTTGCCATCTCAGATGCCTTCCCTTTGATCTCAGAATGGGCATGGGAGAGGGATGCCACAGCATGAAGTGGATTAAATACACAGAGGTGGACACAAACAGTCCATCAGTGGGATGTCAGGGGAGGGCTGGTTGCCTGGTCCAGTGCAGGCACCGCAATAAGGATGCAGCCACCTGGGAGTAAAGCTGAAAACTTTTGAGAGTGCTGGACCAGCCGTAAAAGAAAGCTTGCATCCACCGGCAGGCCCCAATGAGAGGTGAAAGTCATGGGCTGGCACGATACTTTGACAGCAAGGACACAATATCATTTTACTGTCTGAGAATAAAGCTGATGTCTGTGGCTCAGAGGACAGTGCTGCCTGTCAGGTCACAGAGGGAGGTCTCCATCCTTCCCGCTTGGGACAAAATACATTAAATACAAAGGTCTCGCAGAGCTGTTGGTGCAAGGAGGTACGGCAAGCATTGCAGATAGGAATTTTTAGTGCTTTTGAGAGAAGACAAACGGTGCTGAATCCTGTCAGGCAGCAAATCTCAGCTAACTTTTTTATGTGGCTTTCAACGTTCAAAGATAAAACGCTTTGTTTGTCTTTCGTTAGAGCTGAAGAAACATTTAGGTAACTTTTGGGGGAGCATAGAGGGCTTTTCTAGTGATTAGAAAAGCAGCAATTTCAAGACTGATGTTACTCCTCTTTTGACAATATTTATATGACTGCAGCGTTATTGCTATTTAAGAACTGGCTTCAACAAAACAAAACCTGAGGTGTGAGATGCACGATCCGCATCACAAAATGGCAGAAAGTTTGGTTCAGTCTTTCACCATCGTACGCATGACAAGTGTAGGCATTTGGGCCCTGTACGAAGGGGCTTGACCGCAGCCATTCTGTGTGGTGCTGCAGGGCCAAGCACCAAGCCCCAGGAGAAGCTTCCCTGGGTGACCAGGGCACTGAGCTCTCCTGGTCTCTCTTGGTTGTCTCAGCAGGAGAAAAGAGGTTTGTAACACCGACCTCACAACAAATCTTTGCAACACCAACAACCCCAGCTTCTGCTGCTACTGACCTTTGCAGTGAGTGTTGGCCTCGTGTTTGGGAACAAACAGAGGGGACTGTGCCTGGCCACACTGGCCATGCTGCCTGCCTCCCTGGGGACATCTTGGTGCTGATGTCTCAAGGAGCTGCTCCAGCAAAAAGGACAGTGCTGGTGGGCACGTGGAGATGCAAAACTTAAAAACACTGGAGTAAGTAGCATAGTGAAAAGTCTGGTGGCTGGATGTGCCAGTTGTCTTGGCAGCTACGCATGTTTTTTCTCTCATTTGCTCTGCTAGATGCAGGCATCTGAATTCCTACTGAAAAGAAACAGAAGTGCTTGAGGCTTCTTGTGATTTTGCAGTTTGCTGGTTCATGTGTCTTTCTGTCTGTGGCACTGCCGTAGATATATATGTGTATATTTCTATACCTCAGGGGTATAGAAATCAAATATGTTTTGTTTAGAATATTCAAGCCATCCCAGCATATTTAGCCCCTGCAAGAAAAATATTTTAAAATTATTTGCACCGAGGTGAGTGTGTCTCTATTTGCAGAGGAGCTATCAGCTTCCATAAAGTGAGACACATGTGGAAGTTTCCCTGTTCCCGTGCGAAGGAGCCAAGCCAAGGGCTAACAATGGTGGCCTGACACTGCGATACGAAGGGCAAGCGCGTCTGCTTGCGCATGAGTATTGTGTGTCGGTGCAAAACGGGCCTGTGGATTCCTCCGTTCCTCCTGGGTATTTCAATTAAAAGCTGGGGAGGAAGTCCAAGAAAATGCCTAAAATGGCTTGAGTCCTTCCTCACAATCTGGAAATGGAAGTCGGCGGTGACTAACTCCAGCCCAGCCACCAAACCCCTCCCTCCCTGACTCTGCATCATTCCGTTTGTTCCCAGCTCCTCTCCTGCATTTGCAAACAGTCTGCAGTGGAAACAGTGAAGCAGCCTGGCTTCGAACGCCAAGAACACCCGAGCAGCATGCAACTGCAGCAGTGACCGTCATCCACCCGTCCTGGTATCTAACCTAGGAAGAAGGGATTAAAGTCTGACAGGGACAAGTCATTATTATAAGTAGAGGAATGATTTTGAAAGAGGCTACCGCCAAGCCTGGAAACAAAGCCTGGTTAAATCCTGCTATTGACTTGAATTGGCTTCCAACCAGGCCTCTAACAGCTTCTCCAGTAAAAAAAAATAAAAGTGCTTGTTTATAAATTTTTTAAGCCTATTCAGGCAATGTCTTCTGGCCTCCTCACAAAGCTAACAGATAAGAACATCTGTAAAGAACAACATTAACTAAGTGGTCAGGAGAGCTGCATCCCATACTTACTCATGTTGTGATGGCCTCTGTAGTAGGTGGGTTTTTTGCTGGTGATTCAGTCTTGTTTCTGCAGTTGACCTGGATTTGAAAGCATCCACCCCAAAAAAAGAGTCACCTTGGGAGCAGTGGGAGTGTGTGCTCTGGTGATGGGTGACTCCAGGGGCACCAGCCCAGTTGCTTCTCTCTCCGTTCACTCCCATCTGCACCAAGTGTGAAGTCTCAGCCCTTCTGCTCAAAATTTCTAACCTGCTGGGTGTAAATACCCAATGGAGTATCCTTTTTGTGGGATTTCAGCTGCCGCTTTCCTTCTGCCACCCATCCATCTCACATAAAAATCCATCGAGACTTGCTTTTTCGTGTGGTACCTACCCCACAGGGCTCGTGATTTCTCCTGGTATCCAAGAAATATGGTAATGCAAAAAATGAAAAACAGAATGGGATGCTTATGATCCCAGTAATGTGTTATTCAGAATCTTACAGTTCAAAATCTCACCTTCTCTTTCAGTTTACTTTGGTTGCAGCTCTTTCCCTGAGGACTTTAAAAGAGTCAGAGCTCTGCGTGCTCATGAGTGAAGGCTAAGGGAGGATAGGTCATCCAGGATACCCTGTCTTCTCCTCCTTGACAGTGTGGTGTGGAGAAAGATGTCCTCAAAAAGTTTGTCTGCTTCTGTGCCCTCTGTGCCCCTCATTCAGCCGTGCAACAGGGTGTCTTTGGGAGGTGTTGGAGACTGAACTTGCTTGGAGATGACTTTATTCACAGCACGTGTGAGGTGTTGGCTGGAGAGCTGCAGAGCTGAGCTGCCTGCATATGCCTTACCCAAATTTACCACTGCCCTGAGGTTTGTGACCTCAGTTGCTGTTCAATAGGGTAAGCATACCTTGGATATTCCCTGCAGAGGTGATTAAAAGGATACGCAGATGAAGGCACACCTGAGCAAGGATATCACTAAACTAATTCGTTATTTTTACTCAGCTAATTAAAGGCAGACAAATGAAGTGATCACACCGAGATCACAATTAAGATCAAATCAATAAATCAATAGATTCAAATGATTGGTCATCAGAATATATATTCATCTGTCAAAGTGATTTGTGAAGTTGCCACTGAAGGAATTACTTAGATTTAATCTTGTCTAGGGTGATTTCAAGGAGGAGGCAGAGTCTTTTCAGGCTAAGACCCCAGTGAGCTTCCTGGCAGATGCAGTGACACCCCCTGGTGAGAAATTTAGGTTTTTGAAGGGTATAAGGATATATATTCCCCCTTTTAAGGATATATCTCCCCCCCCGCTTTGAAGGAGGATGTCCAGTTGTCTTTGGATTTTTTGCCAAGCTGCATGACCCGGGTCATGCAGTAAACTTGTCTTAGCTCTGTTTGGGGAAGTAATGTGATAGGCATCTCCACAATAACTTTCTTTTAACACATCTTCCTTAAACCTTAATCTTATTTTTAAAGGTATTCACATTTATTGTCTGTATATTCCCCATTTCACAAATGGCCCAGTTTTTGTCCACTGCTAAAGCAGAGGGAGTGGTCAGGGCAAACCCAGCTACTTCTGAATAACCTTGTTTTCAACTCTGAAGGTTGCCACCCCAATTCGTTTCCAACTTAATTTTAGTAGTCCTCCAAGGGTGTTTTTCCCACCAAAATATCCATTCACCCATTTATACCAACATAAAATCAGAAAAACAAGAAGTGAAGGAATCAGTTAATTAAAACAAAGGTAAAAATAAACAATGTAATTTCATCTGCATCATTCCTTGGGGTTTTTAATTCTTGTCTGAGTTTCGTTGTTGTGCTGAGCACAGTGCTGAACGCTTCTTCCTTTGGGCACACAGCTTGGAGCCTGATGTGGTCCTGGAGCAGGCTGCCGCCTGCGCAGCCCGGTGAGACCCTTAGCTCGAGTTCAGTTCATCTTATTCTGCAGGGGTTAGCCTGTGCAAGGCAAAGATGTGATGTTGATGTTTTTATTTTGGAGAACAGACCGACACATAAGAACCACGTTTCCTGCATCATTATCATTTATATGGGTGTAACTTCTGTTTAGATCAGCCTTCGGGCTGTATGGCTGGTGGGTGTCCTGGTTGCAGCTGGGACAGAGGTAACTTTCTTTGCAGTAGCTGGTGTGAGGCTGTGTTTTGGATTTGTGCTGGGAAGAAGGCTGATAACATACTGGTGTTTGTAGTTGTTGCCAGGACAATCAAGGACTCCTCAGCTTCTCTGCTGTGCCAGTGTCTGCAGGTGCAGGAGAAGCTGGGAGGGAGCACAGCTCAAATCACTAGCCAAGGATTCAACCTTAGGTTTAGGTTTGAGACCCAAATTTGACAATGGTCTATTCCATATCGTGCGTGTCATGCCCAGTATATAGGTGAGGCTCTGTCCAGAAGTTCTCTCTCTTGTGCTGGATTGTTTCCCCTGGGTTGCCCCTCTCTCAGGGTTATCTCGATCTCTTGGACACTTGGGCTCTTACCTCTGTTCCGGGATTGCAGTTTCTGGACTCTCCCTGCTCCAGGATCACTATCTGGGAATAGGCTGAGCCTGGGTCATTGGGTGGTGAGCAGTGTATCACTCATTTGTATATTTGTATATTGGTATGTATTGCTATCATTATAATAATTATTATTTTCAATATTATTGTCGTTTAGTTATTGAATTGTTCTTATCTCAACCCACGAGTCTCTTTTCCCTTCACCCCTTTGATTCTCTCCCCCATCTCCGAGAAGAGGGAGGGGAGAGGGTGAGTGAGCAGCCGTGTAGTGTTTGGCTCTCAGACAGCATCAAAACTATGACATGGGCCAGTTCTGAACCGTGGTGTTTTGGATGATACCTGTCACCCAGGCCCCTCACAAGTTGTGGTTGAAAGTCCCATCAGCAAGTGACCTTTAATTTTACCTCATCATACCTTCATCAGTAATATGAGACATGTATGGGAGGAAGCCTGGTCAGTAAAGCAGATGCCCATCTTTCAGAGGAGGTAAAGGAAGTATAACATGCTGTCAGCAAAAATCACCTTTCAGAAAAATATCCTGCTCAATACGCTTTCTCCTGAGTATGTTTTCCTTGTGCCAGTTCCTCCTGCAGTGTTTTCAGCAGTTCCTAAAATACTCTGAACTTTTTAATGGAAAAGAATTAGGGAACTAACTTGAGTAAATTTTTTACTTGCTCTCATGGCTTCTGACCTAAAACTACAAAACGCTGTTATATTAACCAGTATTTGACCATTACAGTTTTTTCAGGATCAACTCTAATTTGTGCCTATTTTCTTCCCACAACCTCCAGTCCAAGCAAGGGTCAAAATGCATTTGAATTCCCAATTCATGGAGACTCCAGGCTTGCTGGTAACGTGGTGAAGGCTTTTCACATTTCTTTGTCACCGATGTGAATCATAGTGCACCTGAGGCAAAATGGGGGCCTTAAAAATAAAAAATGAAAATGTAAAATAAAAGATGCTCTAGTTCCCCTTTTGCAGAGACAGCACAAATCAGGAGGTGAGCTCTGCACAGTGCTCTGGTAGAAAGCAATTTCCTGATTTGGGTGATATGTAGCTGAGGATTCTTGACTGGTCTCATTTGTATGTATATTCAGTCTTTCCAGGGTGCTATTAGTAAGCATACCTGAAATTTGAATGTCTTATTTTATTTTATAGAGCCTCTTTTATATTATTTTTAGGTAGAGTTATCTGTGTTAGCTGCAGCCCGACACAGCTTTGGGTCATCTGCGGGTTTAACAAACCTAATCTTTCTTCTTTCAGGCAGATAACTTATATGGAACTTATATGTACGGGCCTGTGCCTGGGCCAGATTCTGGCTCACCCTCACTCAATAGAGCCTTTCATTCTGAAAATGAATCGCTGCTCAAGACCAGAATAGCACAGGGGTTGGCCATCCATCCTCTACGGCTTTCATCCAGCAAGTTTCACTGCCTAGTTCAAGAGAGCATCACATGAGACCATGCCAAAGCCTGGCTGGAGCTGAGCTGCGGCACATCTGGAGCTTCTCCTTAGAGCCTGCTGCTAGTCTGCTTTAGGAGGAAAGTGGGTGGGTTTGGTATGGCTTGCTCTGGACAAATCCAAGTTGTCTGCTTCTCGTCTTATTGCCATCTCCTGGATGTTTGCAAATAAATTGATTATTTGCTCCACAGAGTTCAAGTTAAGCTGACTGGTCTGTAATTCGCTTGTCTCCTCTCACCTCCCCTTTTCCATTGATAGGAACTCCTTTGCCCTTTTTTAATCTTGAGGTGCCCTGATGTGTCTGCCACAGATTCCCCAAATTAACCCCTTACCATTCTGAGGTAATGTCAGTCAGTGCTGGGTCAAATTCCTCCTGCACAATGAGATTGAAAATATTTACCTCATCCAGGTGCTCTCTAACCACTTCTTTCTTCCAGGCTTGCATCTCATTCCCTTTCTTGGCTGCCTGCTTGGCAGCAATATATTCCCTGAAGACTGATAATAAAAAAACTATTAAGCACTTTGACTTTATTGACATTATTTATCAATAGTATTTGCTATTTATTGAGTAGCAGAGCAACACTTTTCCTTACTCATCTTTGTATTATGATGTGAGATGAAGTCCTCTGTGAACTGTGTCCCATGCTGGAGATAGGGGTGTCTAATGCTCTTTTTTTTGTCGGTGCATGACAGGGAAGATTATGTGGAGCCAAGCTGGTTCATTTGGCCTCTGTCAGGTTTTTTGTATATTTTAAAAAAATTCTTTTGGGCTCATTATCAAATAGGAATTTGGGCTGGCAAAGACACTGAGGCTACCCCTCTGGCTCAGCACTTGTGTTAAGCCTGGACAACTCAGTGGCTGTCAGTGGCTGTCAGTGGCTGTCCACTTTTCTGAGGGTCCCTCCCAAGATCCCAAATCCCCACATCTGCCTGATGATACCCTTGGCAAGGGGGCCAGCATCGAGGACCCTGTCTGCACAACTCCTGCCTGTCTCCAAAACAGCTGCTGTGGAGAACAGCTGCTGTGAAGGGCAACCCCATACCCCTGTTGGGATGCTCGTGCTTCTCCTGGTGCTGTGGACACTGGTGATGCTCTCGGAGGCTGAGGCTCTACTGCATCTTTTTGGAAGTCCTGTCGCTATGGTGACTGTGCAGCTTTACGGTCTGTTTGTTGTCCACCTATTTCAATCAGAAATGCTTCTGGATCTTTTATATTTTCAGGGATTTTAATTCAAATCTCTAGTGGTTTTGAATTCAAAAGGGAAGCAACACACTGCGAAGAAAAACTTTCAGAAACATTTGTGGTCCACTGTTGCAATCATTTGTTTAATGATTAAAAAAGACTTTTTGTCAATTTTGTATCCATTTTGTGTCATTGACACAGTGTTCTGAGAACATCAGAGAGTAGGAGAAAAATATTTCTCTCTCCTCTTGGTTTGGGTGCAAAACCCACCAGGCTGCTCATTGTGACCCAGCCAGGGTGGCCTGTGGCAGCGAGAGGAGCAGCAGGGCTGCCCGGGCGCTCCCCTGCCCCAGTTCCCAGGAGACCGTCAGGAGCCAGGCAGAATGGGCTGGGAGCACTTCAGCCTCTGCAGCCTAAAGGCAAATCTGACCTGGAGCAGACCCATGGGTGGCCCCAGAGGATCCCCCTGTCGATGCTCTTAGCTCAACTAGGGGACAGATGGAAAGGAGAAGCAATGAGGGTGAAGCCTCAGAGTATGCACGTGGCAACTTCACCCACCTTTGCTCGCCTGCAGATGTTTGTTCATCGTGGAGGGACATTTCAGACCCCCACAGTCATTCCTCCCAGCTGAGGAGTTCATGCTTTTACCTGCCAGATTGTAGCGCTTCTGCTCTGATGACTATTTTAACCAAGAATCCCAGCTTGCATCTGCATCCTTCTTGGTCTGTCCCCCAGCAGGGTTTCTGCCTCTGTTTGGCAGAGACAGGTTTTGTTCCTTGCCTTCTGCATGTTCCTCCAGCTGCTCCGACCCCCCGGCCACAGCAGTCCCCTGGCACCCCCCAAATGTCTCCTTCTTTTCAGCACGTTTTAGGAGGTCATGAGCTGTTCAACTTTGACAAATGGTAGTATTTCTGCATTTAATAGTAATATTTTAGGGAGACATTTGCTTTCAAAGGCAATTAAGTATCTCTCTCTACCTTTGTTGCATTTCAAATTTTTCCATCCAGGTGCGAACATGGGAAGAGCTGTTTGGTTGAAAACTCGTGGTTTGCTCTGCAGGTTTGAGATTATCAATGAGGAAATCTTATTTCTCAACATGTAGTTTAATAAGAGCTACCAGGTGACTAATAACAAAATTGTACTGATGTGAAATCAAGAGATGATTGGGGAGAAAAACTGAACTCTGCTCAGAACACTTTCAAATGAAGAGAATAAGCACTATGTTTTCAGTTGTGTTTTCATTTATTTGGTTACTAGCCTTCACTTGTTCTGGACAGTCAAAATAAACTACTTTCTTTTTAGATTTCATAACATTTTTACTTATAGAACATGGCATGGTGCTCTTGGATTTGATCTTTTGAGACTAAGGCCAAGCACTGCCCCTCAGAGAGAAAAGAAACTAAATACTGAGGATGGCACAGAAATGCTCAAACAGAGAGAAAAGATCACCCTAAGTTAGTAGACAGCAGAAATCCGAATATGGAAAACCTGGCTGGATGCCTGGGATAAATAAGACTGGTCCAAGGTGCTTTGGCTGGTCACCCCTCGCACATCAGGGGCCCAACACGTGTCAGCAAGTTGAAGGGTCATTGTGGGTGCTTTGAAAACCTGCAAACGTGATCCAGCCCTTGGCCCAAGGTTTGCAGGGAGCAATGCGTGGTATTTGCCCTCGCTGAAGAAGGCAGTGAGGAAAAGTCGCCTCCCTGTTCTGATGGCACTGTGTCGACTTTTGTGAGGCTGTTCTTACCAGAGACAAGCATGCTCAAGCTGGCCCAGACGTTATTAAAAAGCTATTCCAAGCACTCTGGCTGGCTGTACACATTAGTGACAAGATTATTAGCATCAGAGGAAATCCCAACTTTTGTTAGGAAGAATGTAAACAACTGCTGGTCACAAAAGAGCTGCTTCATTCAGCATCCAGGAAAGGAAAAAAAAAAAAAAAAAGAGAGAGAAAAATAAAAACCCCTCTCGGGCTGTTGCTGCATGGCTGTCTTCCACTCAGTACAGTCCTGCTCCAAAGCAAAGGGCCCAAAGGCTGTTTAGCGACAAATAACAGGGAAAAAGCATGAGCTTAAATGCAGCATTTCACATGAAAAATGCCTGTGTACAGGTTTAGATGTCACCTCACCCCAAAGCCAGCCCCTGTTCCTCATCAGCTGAGCTCGGAGCATTGTTTCCATATAGAGATATAGATATACACACACACACTCTTGTAACAAAATGGATGTGGCATTTTGTGAGGTCCCAGAGATTTGGGGTATCTGAAGGACTGTAAGTGTGAAAAGTGTTGAACTCATTGCAGTCCAGAGTCCTATATTGGAATTAATCTTCCCCCACCCCGATGATCTCATGGCAGAGCTCAGTACATTGGCTCAGCATCGCCCTTATTCTCTACTATAAAGAAAAGGAGTCACTTTGAAAAATCCCTATTTTACTGCATTTTCATCTTAGGGAGTTGAAAGAGCAGCAGTTGAATTCAGGGCAAAACAATAACTTGTCACATCATTGAGGTTTTTTTTCTTTTTTCTTATAAATACCCTGTCTCCAACTATAAAAGCAACCATCTTCTGGTCACCCATCTTTGCTGAAGGACACAATTTCAAAATATTACCGGCCCAACGCCAAACCACTATTTAATCGGGCTGACACACAAGCTTGCCCTGCAGCAGCCGCTCAGATGTTTGTTTTCTGGAGCTACAAGTAGGTCCCGGAGCAGTCAGCAGGATGTCCAGAAGTGGATGGCGATGGCTCTGCACAGGGCAGGCTCCATGGCTGTTACTAGTCCCAGTTTTCATAGCACAGCAGGGCATGAAACAGTCCCAGGGAACCCGGGGGAATGTTGTGCAGAGCAGAGGAGGACACATCTCTCATCCACATGGTTTAGCAGCACACGTGCCAGGCAGAGAAATAATTTTCAGAATGCTGCTGGTGGGGGATCTCACTGACAAGCGTGTTTGGCCCATTACTGCCTGGAGATGTATGTTGTTTTGGGGTCATTTATGAGATCAGGACAAAGCAGGGATGAGTTGGAATGCTGCAGTCTGGTCTCTGAGCAAACATCTAGGCTCAGCTCCTCCAAAATGCCCATGGACATTTTAAACCCTATCACTGGCCGGCAGCCAGCAATGTGGGTGGCACATGAACAGGTTGCAGAACGCGCTGGGATCTTCAGCCGCCGCACAAGCTCACCCCTAACCTGTGATCCCTATGCTGGTGCTTTTCTGAGGCAGGCTGACCCAATAGCCCTTTTTACAGTTGGGATTTTATTGCTTTTAGGGTCGTTGATTCCCTCTGCATCCCTAAAGAACAGCAGTTTCTAACAGCGGCAGATGCTGCTGTCAGAAAACTGCATGGTCTCAGGGCAACCCAGAGCTAGTCTAGAGACCCCCTGTAAGACCTCCCAGCTAGAGATATCTCTCCTATTGAGCTGTTGCCATCTAGTAAGTCCATGACGATGTCCCACCATGCCAGACAGGCTCCGGGCATCGTGCTGGAGCTGCAGGGAGAGTTGAGCGCTTGTGGCTCTGTGGCACCCACACTGCTGCTGCTGGATAAAACATCACCAGAAGCTGGGAAAGGCCATCGCAAAGGTGATGCGAGGGCTCTGGCAGTGGCAGAGCAGCCTGCTCCCCTCTCTGCTGCAGCTGCCTGAGGTTGCAGCAGCTCCAGGGTGATTCATCCCAGACCAGGAATAATTGATGTTGGTTGCTGAAATGCCAAGCCCTGAAACTGTTTCGTCATATTTAGCATTTCCCGCTATATGACATGCAACTTTGCAAAGTGCTCTGCTTGGTGTTTGCGCTGGAGTAAAGCCTTTAGTCAGCTCCTGGTCCCAGCAGCAGTGTGTCAATCCCGGGGAAGGAGTCGGCAAAACAGATCTTGCAAGAACAGGCAAATTGCTTTCTCTTGCTTAA
>NW_010120617.1:16908-20159 GCF_000699245.1 Pterocles gutturalis
AAAAGATGGTAAGAGGAAGTGGATAATTTAAAGCAGCAGGATCCAAAGTACGTTCCTTTGTTATAGAAAAGCCTGAATCATCTACTGGCGTGGTATGGGGGTTGCAAGTGCTCGAGTGATGGCAGGGAAATCTTTCTGTTCAAGAAGGCACACATACTGATGGCAAAACAAGTAATCTGGACTTTGCTAACTGCTTGCTGCGGTTTTATCCGACAGGGCTCCTCACTCAGAGCTGAGAAGATGGCTAGTACGTTCCTTTGTTATAGAAAAGCCTGAATCATCTACTGGCGTGGTATGGGGGTTGCAAGTGCTCGAGTGATGGCAGGGAAATCTTTCTGTTCAAGAAGGCACACATACTGATGGCAAAACAAGTAATCTGGACTTTGCTAACTGCTTGCTGCGGTTTTATCCGACAGGGCTCCTCACTCAGAGCTGAGAAGATGGCTGCCCTGGGGCTGGCTTTCCCCAGCGAGCCTCCACAGGGCCTGGAGGACTGACAAGTCCAAGCTCTGACATGCTCTAAGAGGAAGATAACCCTATAGAGAACATCTTCTGCTGAGAACATTCAGCATCCTGTGTTTTAAGATGCTTGGTTGCCTTGAGTGTTGGTGAATTCGTTTTCCAAGCCAGGCATTTTGCCCACAGGCACCTGGAGAGCTTTATCAGGGCGTTTTGCTCCCCGCAGCACCACCTCAGTCACCGACCCTGAAAAATTCACCCCCAGAAAGAAACAGGTAGAGGTTGCAGTGATCGTAGTGCTCCTGATGGGAGGCACAAAGCAGGTGCTCTTGAAGATTGCCAGGTCTTCCTGTACAGGACTTCCTATACTGTAACCAGCCCCTGAAAGAGGCTGAAGCATGAGCCCCCTGAGCATGGCACGGCATGTTTGAGGGGCTTGCTTCCCTGTGCTGGCAGCCAGCCACACTCTGCAATTTGCTGTAGCCTCCAAATCTTCTCTGAAGGTGATCCCAAATACCCCTGCTGGCCATTCAGCGGTGGGGAGTCCACCATCCTTGATACGATGTCACACCCTGTATTGGGCTGTGAGGCTCCCACACTTCTGATAGTGAGAAACCTTTGCCAAAATTCCCATCCCAGCAACCAGATTTATGGGCTGGCAGAAGGCTGGACCTGCCACGCTCTTCTCCAACCATAAACCAGGGAGCCCTTGTAGAAATAAGCCTTGTGGTTAAGTCCTGGCTGAGATGCGCGGTGCAGCATGTCTCTGGTTTGAGCTGCAGCTCCAGCACCTCCACAGACCCCAGCCGGCATCTTCTAGGTGATGTTTTAAAATTTCTTCTCAGTATGGTGAAAGACTGGAAGTCCAATTTATTATAAGAAATAATCTCAGTTCCTGGAGCTGAGGTTTCGATTTCATCACCTCTCTCCAGGAGCTGGGACCTTCTTGGCACAGATGGATAGTGCCTCTCTGTCAATCCGGTGCCGGAGAGAGGAAAAGAAGAAAAAGCTCTCAGTAATCGTTTCTATCCCTGTGCTACCCATGTTTGCATTGCTTTCCCAGGCCCGCTGATGAGAAAGCTGAGGTGGAGGGTGAGCCCAGCATGCTGGAAAGGCCGCAGAGTCAGACCGAGAGAGCGCCGATGTTGCTGAGCTTTTCAGCAATCCCTGCCGCACACAGCCTGTTCAAAAAGGCAGAGCCAGGACTTGTTGCCTGTATTTCTCTTCCTGCTGTCCCTTTGAGCACCATTCTGCACACAAACATGCACCTGGGCTAAATATCTTGAAGCTCATCCTTTCCAGGAGATGTACGTTACCTTGTCTTCAAGCCTCAGCTGAACCCAAAGCAGTGGTGCGGGGAAAAATGGTGATGGAAATAATGCAAGGAAAGAAAGAAGCCAGAGCAGACCTGCCAGCTTTTACATCTCCTCCTGAAGTTGTAATGAACATAACACGGCTTGGAGGAAGTACATGCAGCCACATTCCTTGCTCACAGCAGTTTTGAACAGGGATAGGAGGACCTGTCACCCCAAGAGCGAGCAATTTTCCCAGGCACGCTGTGTTGGAGGGTTGGTGGCGCAGCCTGGCGCACCGCGGTGCCCACTGGGATGTGCTCCATGCCAGTCCCTGAAGCTGTTGGAGATCTCTGGTGCTCACCTGCCATTGCCACTTCCCGGTGTGCCGAGGCAGGCAGGCGCAGGGACTCCTCTGGCAGCACCTGCAAGTGTGCGGGAAGCGAGCGGGGGCACAGCTGGGGAAATGGGGCGGTGCAGAGCAGGGCGGATGGACCGAGTGTCCAGCACATGGAGAAAAAATCAAAATCCCATGAATGGATGGGTTCCTTGCTTGGAAGGCTGTTTTAAAATATTTCTCCAGTGGACTGAGGAGGAAGAAGAAGACATTTTAGATCCTTGAGGTACAGCACGTGTTGCTCTCAGGTATGTTCATGGGGGATTTAGGGACAGCTTGATCTACTTAAGATGAGAAAGATAGACCAAGATAGACTGAAAATTTGGAACAAAACTGAAGGACATTATGTTGTTACAACCAGATAAACACTCTGTTCCTCTTTCGAAGATAAGCAGATTTTACTGCAGATCTTTCTTCCTTTTATCCTCATGTTTTGTACTTGTGGTGAACTGCTCTCTCAAGAGAAGGCAACCCCTCCATATCCATGTCACGGGGGGGAGCTGCTCCAGGCCTAGGAAATCTCCTCCTTGAAAGAAGTTATCCATAATCAGTGAAAAGACATCTCAAAATTGTATGGAAAGTCTTTTAATAACAATAATTTTTAAAAAATCCCCAAAACAACCTGTTTATGTTAGTCCCATGATAAGGAATTCAGCCTGCTCTTACTTTACTCCCCCTGCAGCTCCTCAGCTCTGCTGTTTCAATGGCTGGGAATGGAAACACAAATTCGATGCCAGTCCTGGTTCCACTACTGTAGTCACTCCAAAATGGAAAACCTCTTTGGTTAATAGTTTTAGTTCTGTCCTTTTTCGGTCTCCATCTTTTAAGCATTCAGTGAACTGCCAGTGTTCAGCCCCGAGCTCTTGTCTGGAGGCATCTCCTCAGGATGTCAGAGGTCTGCACAGTCAGATGTTGGATAAAAACCTGCTTTTTCAACAAGCCCCTCACAAGCCATTGGAGCTCTCTGATCCTATTTTGCCCAAGAAAAATTATTTTAGATACATAATAAGGAGATTATTCCAGGTCTTTTTCTATTTTGTACACAATATCTTAGTTCTGCCTCTACCCGTGCCAACACCATGGGCCGCTATTTTGTTGCCATT
>NW_010120617.1:20190-39963 GCF_000699245.1 Pterocles gutturalis
GAAGTAAATAGCTTTCCCTTCCAGCTCATGCTAATAACACAGCCGTATTCCTAGCTGGCCTTGGCCAAGATAAGCTACTAAAATGAGTTTTGTTTTGTCACGTTTCATTTTCTGAATCACCTTCAGGAGGCACAGAGCTGGTGGAGAGGCACAGAAGAGATTGAGAGTCAAAGGCAGGAAAAACATTTGAGACGAACCTGCCGCTCCAGGCTTCGCTGGGACAAAAGCAGTAATGTTGCTTGTCTCCTAATGCCATGCAAACGTGTGCAAGAAAAGGCGTCTTTTTTTGTGTGTTCAAAGTACGGCCTTTTTGGTGTTTTAATCTGCAGCTCACGGTGAAATGCCTCTGCAGACTGTCTGCTGGCTTTTGCTGCAGGGAGGTGGGCAGTGGAAAACGTAGTGCTGGGCTTTGCCGGGTGCTTCCCCATTACTGGAGTAATTCTGCTCGGTGGCATCTGTTCTGATAGGAGAGAAAAAAAAGTTTTAAAAAAAGGCTGTTAGATTATTTCACATGACGTGAACTCTGCAGCCGAGTATGGTAATTAGAAAGTTTTGACTGTGTTATAAATAACTTCTGATGCTAGCACAGGTTTGTGCAAGCTCCTCTCTGAAGCTCCTGCCTTGGCAGCCACTGTCAGCAGCCTCACCTAACGTGGAGGTATCCGTGATTGCAGTCACTGGTGGGAATGGTGGGCTGATGAAATCATCTTTGCATTCACTGCATGAAACTGCTACCTTCTGCTTTGCTGGGGATGAGGATGGCTCAAGCCCTTTCCTCTCCCCACACCCACCACCCCATACACTCCTCAACTTGGGGCTCATTTAGAATGGTTAGGCTTGGAAAGGACCTTAGAGATCATCTAGTTTCTTTAGCTGGCAGGGTTGCATCCATACCTAGATGCTGTAGGACCTCAGTATGGATCTGGCATCACTTGTTACATGTGCAAACCTTTTTGAAAGGGACCAGCAAATTTCAGGACAGCCAGGAAAAAAGCCACCTTCTCAGCAAAATAAGTCTCTGAGCAGTTGCCAATTAGCTGCTGCAACAGCTCATGATGTCAGGTAGTGTTTGAAAGCCAGAGATTTATAATCCAGGATCATATAAAGTCTATGGCAAATCAAATCTGTGATGAAAAAAAAAAGCCTGTAATAAAAAGAATCAACACAGGAAGTTGGATAAACTGTTAATTTTACTTAGGATAATTACAGTATTTACATCTAGGTAGTGCTGACAGTTCTGGGCTTTGATATTCTCTAATGTGATTTATGGGCAGCAGAAAGGAGCTGGGTTGAGGTCATCGTCTTCGCCCCAGGAACATCCGCTCTCTGTGCAAAGCTCTGACGAGCATGTGCCGCCCCAGCAGATACGACCAGCCACAAGTGCCTCCTGTCTGAAGCAGACGGGTCATACAGATCAACCACAGCACAGCATCTTTGTGCGCTGCTGGTTGGAGATGACCCTACATCATGCCGACTAAGTGCTAATGAAGATGTTACATGTGCAGACAACTCAAAGAACTTGACAAAGAGGGAGTAAGCCAAAAATGGTACACTGCCCCCAGAAGAGACAAGTGGGAACGGAGAAAGGAAATGAGGCTGCCTCATCTTCCAGGAGCTGCTTTTGGTGCTTCAGGAGATGGTTCATCAACAGCAGCCACAGGCCCAGCTACAACAGAGGCCACCATTGTCACCCGTAGTTCCATTCTGCCAATGCAACCTACAGCATTGGCCTGAGGAAACAGCCACAAAATGAGCAAAGGCCAGGGCTCTAACCTGGATTTTCAGCACAAATGCTGCTGCTGTTTGTGTTTTTGAGGACTGGCTGTGTCCCTCTCCCCATGCCTCCTCCCCCTTGGAAGTCTCCATCTGTAAGCAGGACAAGCCATGTACCGTGAGGTGGTGGAGGTGGTTGCAACCTGGGACAGAAATGTCACATGAACACAATGGTTGCAGAAACAACAAAAGCAATTTTTGAGAGATGTTTTATGTAATATGGGAATGGAATAAGGATGGGCTCGGTTTCTCCATCAGCAGAAGGAGCACCTCTGGGTGCCAGTCTCAGGTTTTAAAGGCAGGTAACATCTGGACCAAAAAAAGGAGACTGTTGTTTGGGTTTATCAACAGCTGGTGATGGTCTGAAAAGAGGCTGATGCTTGTGGGTGACACAAGGGGGAATGGGGACAAGGTCTGGGAAACAGGTAAAAATCTCCTGAAGCAAATCCACCACAGGCCTTTCTGAATTTTAGCCACCTGGAAGTGCTGTCTAGTGGACCCATTAGGATTCACATTTAACTTAACACTTTCAAGAAGATTCCACATGGATAAAATGAAATCTGTCTTAAAATACCTGAAAAAGGATGGGCTGTCTCATTCTGCCTACAACTTGGGAGTGATGCCTCTTTGCTATCTCATCATCCTGCAGGAAGGCTACGCAGTGGCACTGAGGGACACCCAAAATATCTGCCTGGGAGTGCAAGTCTGGGTTGCTTCTCACATCAATT
Organism: Pterocles gutturalis; assembly: GCF_000699245.1. Taxonomy (NCBI): domain Eukaryota; kingdom Metazoa; phylum Chordata; class Aves; order Pterocliformes; family Pteroclidae; genus Pterocles; species Pterocles gutturalis. Next base: position 22,692 of record NW_010120617.1, read on the forward strand.
CCTTTAGGGAGCACTTTAAATTGTTTAAAGTGTTTGGGGATGATCCTCACAGAGCTGCCATCTTTCTTTGTAGACTTTCATCTTGGAGTGGTTCAGAGATGAGCGATTTATGAGTATTTTAAATGTTTGGTCTCTGCTTATCTGAGCAGGGAGATGGATGGCCACTCACTCTACGCGGTGCAGCGGGATGCAAGAGCTTTGGCACCTGCAGCCAGCTCCCACCCCCAAAAATGAACATGAGTGAAAGGGCTTTGTGACAAGCATAATGGCTTACACGCTGAAACTGCACAAAACCAAACTCACATTTTACAGAAAAGGCTGCAGCTCTGGGATGAATTTTGGCAAACACAGGCCCTTCAAAAAATCCACAATACTGACATTCCGGAGGGCGGTGGGAAGTACACAAAACATCCAAGGCCATGTTTTTCATTAAAAAATCATAACATTTCATGTCTAAAATGTCATAATCAATCATTTCAATGCATCCAACACAACCGGGATGAAGAGATTGCTCCAACAGCACACCACCTCTCTCAGCGAGCTGATGGGAGACGAATGCCCCTTTTGATATGCATTGCAGCTGATGTCTTCTAGGACACGGAAGAGGAAGGGGGATGAAAAGGATACTGAGCAGAGGGCATCTCCAGAGAAGAAAACCTCCTTTAATCCTCTTCCTCAGCACATAAGCATCCACTTGAGACCCAGCACAGGAAGACAAAGGGATGAGAGTGGCTGAGGAAGAAGAGCACAACCAGAAGAAGAGGACGTGTTCTCAAAGGCACCAGCATGTTGCCAACTAGGATCATCTGCCCATGATAGCAGATCAACTGAAAATACCTCCCTGGATGCCCCATGGACAGAAAATCCTGATGCGCCAGGGTCAGGCTGCTTTGCAGTCCCAGTTTGATTTTTGATATCTAACACACTGGTACCTCTGGTACCTTTCCAGAGGCAACAGCAGCACCCTCCTCCTGGCCTATGCGCTGGAGCAGTGAGGCCAGGACTCACCTTTCACGCAAGGACCAAGAAATCAGGTGACTGAGCCATGTTCACAGTCATATGGAAAGAAAAGGCAGCAAACAGGCAAACTCCAGGCTGCTGCAGTGGAGCGAGTAAGTTTAGCAAAGTGGCAGTCAGTGGTGCGTCCCTGCGCCCAGAGCTGGCCTTTCCAGAATCAGCTGGTGCTAATTTTCAGTAGATTTTTAAATTGCAACTTTTTTTTTTTTTTTCCCCCTCCTCTTTTGCAGCCGGGACAGTTGCTGGCGATGGCACAATGTGAAGGCCCGGCGAGCTGCGCTGTCACAGGGCTGAGCTTTGGGCAGCATCTCCTTCTGTGTCTGACAGGGAGAGGCTGGAAAGCAGATGAAAAAATGTGAGACAACAACCTACTGTTGCAAAGGAGTTAAGTCACAGAGAAACAAAACAGACCTCCCAGCAACTTGTCGCTTGTCTTCTGGGATTTGATGCAACTTCAGCCCAAGTGAGCCCAAAATCATCCCACCAACCCCCTGCTCCAGGCTGCAGGGGGACGAACAGCACAGTTGATGCCTCGGGATCTCCATGGGAACTGGATCAGAAATGGGGAAAGTGGAAGGGGAGAGCAGAGCACAGACTGGAGCAAGCAGTGGGGAACGAGGAGGTGGAGGTAGAGGGGACAAGCAGCACATGGAAACCGTCCGTGCACCCGTGATGCCCTGCGGTGAGCAATAACAGGCTCGTGCAAAACCTGCTGCATTGGGGAAGAAAACAGAGCAACATCTAGTGCATATGGTGGGGGGATGGCGTGTTTCCTCAGAGATTAAAGCTGGCAGCAACATCAGTGAAGCGAGCTTGTGGAAAAAAGCAAAAGCAGGCAAGAAGAGCTTGCTCTTTCCACAGGTTTTGTGGGGAGGGGAAGAACAGGGCAAGCAAAGCAAGGAGACAATGGATGCTTCTCCACCCATATCCTTCTCCCTTACAGTCCCCTGGGGAACCTGCAGTAGGAAAATAGCCTCAGCAGGGTCACCTCCTCCCTTTTCTCTCCAGCCGTGGCCCGGGGGTCTCTGCATGGTCTCTCATCGTTCACAGCTGAGGGGCTTGTCCCTTCGCTGGGTGGCAAAGCAGCTGCCATAGGGCAGAAGCATGGGAGCTCATGGCGGGCCAGGGAAAGGACCAGCAGAAGGCTGGCCAAGCGCCGCTCACAAGCATCAGCTGTGCACCTTGCAAGTGCCTCTCTCTTGTCCCACGATGGCACCACATTCCTGAAGAGGAACAATGTGGAAGCATTCCCAGGATGCTGAGGGGAAGAGCTTGTGCTCTCCACTAACAGCTGTGCAGCCCCCGCTCGCTGGGATGTCTCCTCACCTGCCTCCTGATGGGAGCAGTGTCTTGGGCAAGCACAGGCAACAACTTAGTCTTGGTCTCTGCCCATTTCTTCTCCTTCAAGTTATCTTCCCACCTGTTCTTCTCCCCTGCTCCCTTCTAGCTGAGGGAATGAAACCCCTGGCGGTGTCAGCCAGGGGAGTGGCGGTGTTGCCATCCTCTGCCCTGATGACTTTGGAGGAGGAAGTTTTCCAGAAACAGTGCAGATCTGCAGGTGCTCCCCTCCTGGAAGCTTGACTCTAACTGCACTGGCTCACACTACATGGATGCTGCTTGAGTCATCTTCACATCAGCTTTGCTGAGCATTTTGTGGCCCCAGACTTCTTTGGGATACCATTAGCTTCTTCACAAGGAGCTAGTGGGAGAGGACTGATGGATGGTGGAGCCTTTGCTTGCCTGCACACACAGATGCAGATGGCTACTCCTGCCTCCCCTCTCAAAGGTGTATTTTCACATGTGTGAGTTGGGTTTCACCATCGTGCTGCACTGCACAGTGGTGGGAGCAGCTCCCAGGGCTCGCGCATGAGGGGTATGGGCATGGGGCTTCCCAAAGCACTTGCAGAGCTTTCTCATCCCAGTCCAAACATCTGCATCTCCCCAGATACTTCTTCCCCATCCGACTAAGGCACAAAGACGCAACTGTGAAATTCACTCCATGGTGCATTGCTACAAGGCTGGCAAAGTGGTTGAGGCTTCAGCCATTCTTCTCGGATAACAGACACTTGCCAACCAGCAGACTCCTGGTGGCCAGCCATTCTTTTAATGTATGGCCTGTAAGGTGATTTTGAGGGGGAAACTCGACACCCTGAGTTTCCCCCACAAACTACTGCTAAGTTTGGTTGCTGTCCATCTCCCCTAACTTCTGCACAGCCCAACATGCTGTCTCGGCACCACATCATCCCAATTCTGGCATTTTCATGCAAGAGCAGCAAGGGATTTGGCACATGAGGAACAGACAGTGCTGCACAGCACCTGGAGCTCATTGCCTCCTTTCCAAAAGGAAGAGAAGGAAGCTGCTGTCTGGTCATTTTGGCCTGCCTGGAGTGCTCTCCGCCAGGGCCTGCTCTGTGATGCAGCTCGCCTCAGCTGACAAACTTGCGGAAAGCATCAGAAATGTTAAAATTGCCTTCTGCTCTGCAGCAGATCTATCAGTGATTCGTTTTTCTCTAAGCCAGGCAGCTGCAGGATACAATACCCTCTGCAGTTTTAACCGTCATCTTCTGATATTATTTTTGGGTCCACAGTTCAGCCACAACCTGCATTTATGGGATGCACAAATGGCACTAACATAGTCAACGTTTCTCCCCTGCACACCTACCTTCCCCCCAAGATGCTTAGAAATGTGTCCAGTTCCTCCTTGCACCCCAAAAAGCTCTCTTTTTTTTTTTTTGCAGGAAGGGAAAGCTGTAGTTGAAAACTACTATTACTTCAGGAAACAAGGCAGTGGGAACAAGGGACTTTTCCCCTCCCACCACCACCACGACCAGCAGAGACAGAGGCCAAACTGTAAAAGTCACAACAGAGCAACACCAGCCTGAGTGAACAACCATGCCCTGGGGAAATGGGGCTCTGTGCCTTCAGATAAAACAGATCCCTCTTACCTTCACTTGGGTCTCCTCCTGCTGCAGAGCTTCTCTCTTAGGTCGCTTGCTGAAGCTTTTGCTCCTCCCCTCAAACATAACCCTTAATGTGCTATGGAAAATAGGCTGCTGGCAGCCCTGTGCTGGAGCTGCTGTGGGTCACCACGGAGCCTGGGCCCTGTGCAGTAGGGGAACAGCAGCAGCACCCTTTCAATGGGCAGCAGCTGAAAAAGGATTTTCTTTCCTGGGTCTGTAAGCAATTGCTGCTTTACAGTCTGTATTTTTCCATTTGGGAAAACCAGGTTCGGGACAAACACTACGATAGCAATCTGAAATCAAATTTTACATTTAACTGCTTCACATGCTGCAGCAGAACTGAGGTTCAAAGGGTGTGAGAATAGAGTGCATGTAGCCTGCCATTTGGAGGAATCCATTAAAAAGAAAAGCAATAAAAAAGAAAATACATAAATAAACTGTTTTCTTGGAGGCATGGCCTCAAGCAAATGCACATGAAACCACAAAGGAGAGGGAAATGCCTGCACTGATGTGTCTGTCCCCAGCCAAAAAAACAAACGCTCAGGGCAATATGCACAGTCTGAAGGGAGACGAACCAGAACCATGTAGCTGGACCCAAAACAAAGTTCTCAAGGAAACAAATTCCCCCATCAGTGAACATCTGGGTTCCAGGTCCTGAAAAATCAAACACTGTACACAAAATGGACTATCACAAACAGAGACATCTGACATTTTACTCAGCTGGACAGGACATTCAAATGGGAGTTCAAATTTCAGGGAATGGCATTTAACCTGGATATCCCGCTGCCTGGATGAATGCTTTGACCACTGCTGAGATCATCTTCCCTCTCCTCTTCTTTTCCATCACCAAAACCACCTTGCAAAATCAGGATGAACTTTCCTTCTACCAATTAAACCTGGTAAATAAACTGTCCAACTATAAACTCTCTGGATTCTACTTGTTCTTTTTTTTCTTCTTCAGGGTGGAAAATAGCGAAGTATATCAATTCAGAGCACTGACACCAGCTGATAAAATAATCCTGACATTTCCTTGCTCTAGATTAAAGAAAGCCTGAGCAATTACTGAAAAACCTGCAAGTTTTGGTTCTGTCAATGACCATCTTTACTGCCTATCACTGTAGTACACTGATGTTTAACATCAGCTATCAAATTTTCCATCCTCAATAACTAGCAAAAAAGTGTTGATCCAAAGGTGGCATCATGAACAGCCAATGAAAGAAATTTACCGTACCTACTGCTGCTGACATGGAGGGACACAGCCTCTTGTAGCAGAAAGAATTTCTTTGACCTTGTTTGAGTTCCCAGCTGCTGAGGCTGTTGACATAGGAGCGAAAATCTGATGCAGTGAGGAGGATACCAAGCTACTTGGCACAGAAGACACCAAACAAAACATTATGTAGTTTTCAGAGTAACAATTTTTGACCAGTAAGAACTACAGCTTGGCTTGAACTGGGAAAATACCAGCAGAAAGCCAACCAAGAATTAGTTTGTTCATACCCTGCTTACTTTTAGCTTTCCAGCCAATCTAGCATGTCAGTTTCCTGAGTTTACTTTCACCTAACCCATGAAAGTGGTTTATGAGCACTGATAAAAACTAACATCCAGTTAATGTCCCCCAAGCTAAACAGACGGAACTGGGGAACAGTTAGTGAAATTTTCCTCTGCAGGGGAGCTGGTCTAGTCAAACTCAGGAGCAGAAGCAAGAGAGTATTTTCTAATAATGACACAACCCCTAATTGTATAGATCATAATTTAAACTCAGCTGCAAGAAAACATGTCCACATGAAATGCTGATTGTATAAATCACACTTAGCCAGGATAAGTCCTGCATCCATTGCACTACACATCGGAGCTTAATGCTGACCTCAGTGAGCCAGAGGTGTGGTTCTCAATTGCGTGGGAGTATGACCAAACCCACAGTCAAAAATTTGGCATAGTGACAAGAAGAGCTGCCCAGCTTAAGAGTTGACTAGCTCAAATTCTCAGTCTCCAGATAATTCTGATCCCTCATTCACTGACTGCCCGCTCCTGAACACAACACAAAAAACTTTGACAGGAAGCTCGAGCAAGATTTTATTCAATGGTATACAATAGGGAGAAATTAAGATTAAAGAATTGTATACATTACTGATTTTTCAAGTTGCTAAAACAAACTCATAGTGACAAGAACAACTCAGGCTGATGACGTAACAAGAAGCGTGGTGACCATCTCTCTAGTGTCCATACCTGCAAATACATAATATGTTAATGCTTTTTAAAAACTTATGTTTCATACTAGGGCTGATTATTAACACATAAACCAGATGAAGGTGAAATGCTATGCTATGGAAACCTTTGGAAGTTCTCCACGTTTCACTTCCCCCAAAAGTCTATCCAGATACTAGTTAGAAGAGAGCCTGAGAAATACACAATATCATATGCAAGAGACCCTCAGTATCATCATCTTTTGCCCTGAATCCCACTTCAAATATATCCTGCATGAAAACAAGGCCAAAGCTTGTCATAGCCCCAGACATATTACTGAGCACCCGTAAGAAGATACTCATTCATGTCTCCATTTCTCACCATGGTGCCCACTTAATATTAAGTCACTAGCCAGGCAACATGGGCTCAGTTTTCATTAAGTGTTCATTAAAGCATCTTAATACCAAAACTATGGTACTCAAGTTGCCATGTCAATGATTATTTGCACACCCGATTGTGAACCAGATCCCAAAGACAGTCCTGAACAGTTATAATATGTTTTGTTTTAATCTGGACTCTGGTTAGAATTACTGTGTTTGGGATTTTTGTTTAAAAAAGGTGTCAAGGAGAGGGAATATCCATAGTTAAGAAAATATTTATGGATAAATGGTGCAGAATGAAGCAAGTGACAGGCAAACTTCCTAACTCGATGTACAACTACCTCTCAAAATACAACTACCCCTCAAAAACCCATCCATGGATCTCTTCTATTATTATTCTAACAACAGACCTTTGAAAAACACAAAACAAAACAAAGAATACAGAAATCATGAATAAATAAGCCAATGCTGTAGCAATGGCTACATGGACACATGATTCTAGATGCTAGGAAATCATCTGTGTCAATCTCTGAGCCTATTACAAGTTATAAAATAAATCACCAAGATACAGAGGGACCCAGTAAGACTTCTGGCACCTCAGCAGAAATGCTTTGGAACACAAGCAGCTAAATTCAGGTCATCTTCTAAACCCAAATTGCTCATGAGGCAGTATAGTATTCACCTGAGGCTCCACTTTCACTGAATTCCATTTCTCTTCTGCTCTCCATTCTTTAGAGAGAATGTCAACAGAAATCACTACTTTTTAACAACTCCCATTTACACCACAGATGTTTGGGCTTCCTGCAGAGCCTATTTAGCGTCAGGTGACTAAGGAAAAGTCCATATAAAGCAAGGTGGAGCAAAAACCCTTCCCAACAGAAGCTATGCAATCAGACCTACAAATGAGAGAGATTACCCGCATATCTGACACTGATCATTTCTATTAACAGAAGGACAATTGGATTTTTCATCTTGAAATCCGTGCAGGATACCTACTTTTGGAACTCCCATTCCCTGTTGTCCAGCGGACATACTTGGCGAGTTTTGAGCCAGCGAGAGATGCAGTGGAAGTGGAAAGCATGCTGAAAGAGAAAGTTCAGACCACATCACTTCAGAACACATTAATGTATCTCAATGTGAAAACCACCATTGAAAGCACCATGGTAAGAAGAGAGTAGCAAGTGTTTGCAGACAAAGGTGGGGAAGACTAATCAGCCAGCTCACTGGTAAACACCAAGGAATTCATACACATTTTCAGAGAGGAAGAAAATATTAGCAAAATGGCAGAAGGGAGCCTGTTCCACAGTGCATGCAGAGGCAGACAAACTGACTTCTGATGAAGGAGAGAACACAGAGTTTAGCAGCTGCTAAAACTGGCAGAGCAGATGCAGATAAAAAGCATAATCAGAAAGACAAGAAAGAGGATTTCAGAGTGAGTAGCAGGGATGATATGTATGTATACATGCTGAAGCTTTCTGCCAGTCTTCCGGACAAACCAAAGCCTGAATAAAAAGGAACTTGCAAAATTATAAAGAAAAAAAATAATCTCTATTATGTGTTTAATAAGGACACCCTTTTCCATACCCCATACAGCTACTTAAAACCAAGGTTTCACATGTGGTAACTCTTGCACACAAAACCACAATTTTGACACTAGAGTATTCTGACATGGTTAAAAAAGTTGCTCTTGTCTTCTACAAACAGAATTGCAACATTTACAATCCTGTTCCAACATTATCACACGGTAACTTTATCCCACAGCATAGTGAGGATGGGACTGAGGAACAGGTAGTTATTCCATTATGGAAAATTTTACCTTCCAACTCAGGTCCAGGCTAGCTAAGTTTGGTCCAGGTATGCAAGTTTGAATTCACACGCTAGTGGGACCACGTACAAAGGATTGCATATGGCAACAAATTGAAGAGCTGGAGATTACACACTAGAGCCGATTTGATCTTCCTCCAAAATGGGAAGCAAATCACTCAGTTACCCCATACTGACTCCTTGAATCAGCCTGCACAAAGACAAATCAAGCATGCTGTCATCCAAGTAATCCTATTACCAGGAAAAAAAGGCATAGCTCCTAGGCAGAACCTTGATCAGGAAAATCATGCTCAGAATGAAAGATCTATTGTTCATTAAAAAAAATAAAAAAGGGGGAAAAGGCCTATCTTCCTCCTTTCTCTCCTGTGTCTTCCAGATTACACCTCCAACTTTCACTCTTTCTTTTTCTTCTCTCTCTCCTTTCTACGCTCTACTAAACATCCAGTTTTTAAAGTTCTTTTTTTCTGGGGAATTATCTGAAACATTTTATAGAACTTGTTTTGTCCTGAGTCGTGGAAAAAGGGGACAGCATCACCACACATGAGTCACCAACAGTTAAACAGTTTTCCTTACATTGCAGACGCCCCATGCAACTGTGCACTCTTCAGAGGTAGCTGATGCTTGGTTTGCTTGACATTCTATGCCTGTGAAAACAAAGATTAAACACATATATGCAGGAGTAGAAGATGTACACGCAACACCAACTGGTAGTTTTTTTTATAATAGCAAGTGGGGGGAGAAATAAAAAAGAGCTCTTTGTTTTGTTGTGTTTATTACATCAGAAGGTGTCGAGAGCTGTGGTTTAATGTGCACTGTTTTCCCAAAAGTATCAGATCAAAATACACTTCAGCCTGCTTTCCTCCTTCCTCTACTTTTTTTTTAGTATTCCAGTCCCAGAGGGCAAGAGTACATAGCTCATCTACTGTTAACATGTATCTGCTTTCCAAATTTTAAGGATAAATATTTTTAATTTTTCTCTTGTGTTTTAAAAGATGTCTTTTGACGATCAGTTGAAGGTATGTTTAAACTTCTTATCCAGCTCTCTCTAAAAATAAATTCATGTCAGACATTATGTACTATCAGCTATATTTACAAATTAATTTGCTCATATAATGCTGGAGTTTGCCTGTCTTTTTTCTATAGTCTTGTGACAGGTAAGTACACCCCCAAAATACACAATAGGAAATACAGTTTAAAAATGTATGATTTGAACTTTTTAAACCTTTTAGCTGAGTACTCAGGATGATTCCAAAAAGGATAAAGGCCATCTATGGGTTTGGGTTATGTTTGGGGGTTTTGTGTCAGGCGGCACTGATGAAGGAGACGAAAGAGAGTAAAGAAAGAAGAACAGCACTGAGAAAATAAATCCAGCAACCTGGTTCTCCATTCCAGAGCCTGAACAATTCACTTCTGCTCCAGGTCAAAAAGAAACTCCAGGAAGAAAACAAAAGGTATTTCCAACTCCTCCACAGTCAACAGCACAAACCTATGAGACCAACATTTACTGCCTGCAAAAGGATGCTTTCTTTAAGTCAAGCCCAAATGATTTAAAAAGACATGCTGACAGATGATCAGCTTAGAACTCAATACACAGGCTTGCTGCTTGCTTGTTTTGCAGATCTTTTTTTCCTGGCAAAGAAAATGTCTGAATGTGCTCCAATTCTCTGTTCACTGTTCGTGTGCCCAAATATGCTCAGAGGAAATGGAATTTGATTCACCAATTAAAGATTTTAAAACTTTAAAACCCCACAGGTTTGGCTGAAAAATGTGACCTTTATTTGCTCTGTCCTATTGTTCCCTTTCTCCATTTTTCACTCTTTCAGGTGTGGAGATGAACAAAGTAAGAGAAAGGCCCATTTTTCCTGGGATGTGAAAGAGATCAGTTAACTTTGGTCATGATGAACTACTCAAAACAAGACTGAGGTCTACAGAAACTCAGTAGCGACAACTGTTCTGCAAGATTTGATTTACATCAAGATACGATATACCATAGCAAGAAGTCCAAAGCTCAATCCCTGCCCTGCCTGCAGAAGAGAATAAAATCCAGTGCACCTGGAATGTTTGATGTCTTAATTCCTTAAGCTTTCAATACATACAGCAATAAAACTAAATCTGATTAAGAAAATAGAAGATGCTCAAGAACCTTGAAGAGCTTCAATTACTTTGGATGTTTGTTTAAAATTTGATATCCAAGACAATAATTTTACTGTTACTGCAGTATAGACTCATGGTCTTGCTGAGTGTCATGGGGCATAAATTTTAAATATTTGGAATGAGTCTGTACAATAACAGAAAATGGTGAGAAGGTAAGTAGTAGGAAAAGGAGAGGAAATTCATTTGAAGGAAGAAAAGTAAACTGGTAAACAAATTTTAACTCGGGAAGTCTGCTGAAAGCAAAGAAAATATTCCTTGTTTCTTCTCCTCTTTTCCTGCTGGAAACCGGATGTTGTGCATATTAGATCTGAAGGCCATCTAGCCCATTTTTACCATTTTAATGTAATTTTGTCTTTTTTTTTTTTTTTTTTCTCTTTCTCTTTTTTTCCCTGTCTCAGTGGTGGCCCTAACCTGGGAGCTGTATACTTCGGAACCTAACACAATCTTTTATTTTTTTTTAAGGCTTTAAAGGACTCTATTTTAATTGGATTGAGGGAAGAAAAGTAGTTCAGGTAATGAAGAAAAGCAGCACTGAAATTCATTTTAGTGTTACTCAAACATTCACTAACAAGCAAATACAGTTTAAAACACGGCAGTCCCAAAAGCTTAAGAGGACAGATGAACTTTTGCAGAAATAGCAGAGGAAGAGTTCTCTGGCGGTGAGGTCTTCCAACAAGACACCCAGATTTAACTCCTCCATCAAACAGGCTGGAGACTACTGCTGGCACTACTACTTTTGGCTGACAAAAAAAGGCCTCCCAAAAGCTGAAGCACTTTTTGATCTCCTACTTTCCTCATTTCAGAAAAGGACAATATCTCAACAAAGAAATAAAATAAATGAACAATCTCTGACAGAGAATGAAAGCTGATGATTCTGGCTCTTGAAAGAAAGAGAAGGTATTTACTGTCTGCTGACCCAAAAGAAGTGGGAAGAGTCAGACAGTAACAGGTACTGGAGGAATACTGAACAACTCCTCTTTTGCCTTACTTTTGACAGAGTAACTGCAGGTGAGGGCAGAAAGAAGAGCTAAAGCCTAAAATACCTGTAAATAATTGTGAAAGATGCAAGGGAAGCATTTCAACTCTGGGAGTTACAGAGGCGCGTATTATATAATGGTAACTTCTGACTCTTGGTATCTATTAAGAACAATCCCTCTTCCTATACATTTTCTATTGCAGAAATCTTCTGTATGTTTACATAACAAGGAAAGTAGCCTAAGATTTAAGCAGCCATAAGGGCAGGTAACACAAGTGAAGTACATGTCTTTTGTTTGCAATTACAGTAACAGCCGTCTGCACTGGTAAATTTGATGATAAGAGCCCTTCAAAGTAGCTTCCACTTTAGCAAGGATAACCACTGTATGGGTTCCCCTTTCTCTTTACACATTGCCTTCTAAAATTATGTCATGAAGGGATCATCTTATTGGGAAGAAGAGAATTCAATACACGTAGCTTGGCTAACACAATGCATCATGTACTCACTCAGAAAACAGAGACAGAAAAAACAAATAACCAGCCTAATAAACTTCAAGTTGAAACATTTGTTACCCCTAAAATGTAGAATGACCTCTCCAAGTTTGTTTTCAAACTTCAGAGGGATTTCAGAATTCTCCCCATGCAATCCTCTCAAGTTTCTTAGGAGTTATCTGCAGATCCTACTAAATACTTAGCTTAAGTTCCTCCCCATCATATTGTCATATGATTCCTTCTACTTATAACCCCCTTGTATGACATTCAATGTTTCCTGTTAGTATCACACTCTCAAAATATTTGTCTACAGCTATCAACTTCCACTCCTACTTATGACTTAGCAAGCTATATATAGTTTTGTTCTTTTAGTTCTCTCTTCTTCTTAGTTCTGTTCTTTTATTCTTCTCATAAATGCAAAATCGTTCAACCTCTTAAGCATCCTGAGATTCTTCTCTGGATTCTATCCAATTTAACCTTGTGAAGCTGGAATATCAAATTCGTACTTTGCATCAAAGAAAGGGAGCAGTATTTTGATTGCACTTTTCACACAATTCAAAAATATACTGGTTACAGACTACAATACTACATATCATGTTTTAGACCAGAAGGTAATCCACTATACTAAACGTAGTGTTTATTTAACACTCCCCAACTTACCATGTTACAACGACAGCACCAGAAAGCAAGCTTTTGAAGAAATCAAGACCACCACTCAAGTAAAATCTAAATAGGACCTGGGTCTTCCCAGAGAAGAATGAAAACAAAACACCAAAAATCTATTAATTCCTTCTGTAGACTGAATACAAACCAGACTGAAGGTGGGAGGAATCCTTTGACCATATTATTACTGAGTCATAAGGTACATGCATGAAGAGAACACCTTAACATTGTTATATCCATAGCTTTTGGATGACTTTATAATGTCAACAATCTTCCATTAGCATGGCTAGTGTTACTTATTACTCTTTTAATGTTTTCCCTTTCAAGGCTTCTCTTCATCACTAGGAGAGGGAGACATTTGTATTCTACATTTTATCAAATTCAATCTTGTGTTTCTTCCCTGCACATTCTATTAATTTTCCCTCAGTTTCCCATCACTTCACATCTTATGTTTGAAAAATCTAATTAAAGTGTTGTTTAACAACATTAATGATCTGTAACAAGGAAGTAAGTAAATCCAGAGCCAACACTGATCTCAGAACACCAATTTAGATACCCCTTCTACTCTGTATACTGTCAATTTTGCAGTCCAGGCTTTTCATAACATTGCTCATACACAGACTAATAATGTGTTATGCTTCAGCAACTCAAAAAAGGGGAAAAAAAAAAAGAAGACACCTATGCCCTCTTCCTTCAGTTTTTCCTATCTATCTACCTATACACTCTTAAACCCCCACCCCCTAAATAGGGTTTTTGGTTTTTTTTTTTTAAGAACTGACACACGAAGTTCACTACCAGAAAATAACATCTGTCCACACTCCTTCCAGCTTCTCCACATCTCTCCCTCATCCTCATATGTTCTACTTGCTGTTTATAAAAAATAGCAAATATTTGAGACAGTACTGCGTCTCTCATGGGAGGCACTATTAATTTTGAGGCAGATTAATAGAATGAAACACACCAGCATCCAGTGTCTTTCAACATATCCCAGTTATCATGAATAATTATATTGAATTACAGGATTTTATCTATTTATTCTATACATTTGTAAATTCTATAAGTGTAAGTATGTTCTAACAAATCTTTAAAATTCCATGTGCCTGTCAACGACATGCTTTACTCTCTAAGGGAGACTAAGTAGCAGTCCAGTATCCACCTCAACTACTTTTCAAGATGGTCCAGGTTAGAGGTACTTAAAAAGGAAATCTTTACATCAAAGGACCTCAGCATATTTCATAACCCCTATTCTCACTTGCTTCTCTTTAGTGTATCATTCCCTAATAACCAAGAATAAAGTGAGGCATGGATAGGCAGTAGCTGGCTCAAAATACAAACACATCTGTCCCAAACAAAAGGAGTGAACTTGCTTAACCCATTTTCAGCCCTGTGTATTACAGTCTGTTTTCTCTTTATTAAAAAAAGAAACTTTGAAAGTAGTTTTGTAATTATTATTTAAATATGATGTAAAATCAGGTGCAATTCCCACTAGTTGTTACTATAAAGTTGAGGTCTTGTTTCTACGAAATGTTTTATTTTCACATAGGCTTATTGACAGTAAGTTACCATTAGCAGTAGTCCCAAGGGTGACCGCATAAAAAAAAAAGTGCAACAAAACTATCACAATGGGATAATGTAGCTCTACCTGCTCTTGTTTTGGGGGGTTCCACAATCCTCACATTTTAGTAATATATGCAAGGAAGGCAAATTTCTATCTGGGGTACATTAAAACGTCTTCTGACCCTCATGACTGAAATAAGACGGACAGTTATGGTACCAACAGTATCTTCGCAGTTCTGGGGGAAAAAATGGTTTTGTACTCATTACCAATCCTTTAAGGCTGAAACCAGTAACCTAATGCACGCACACCTTTTTCATTATATAAATTTGTATACTTAATTCCACTGTCACTTTATTTTCCTACATAGCAAGCATATTTGCTAATTGAACCATCAAGATTATACAGCAAAAAAATCAAACCAATACTAGGAATACATAGGTTTTGATTTAGGCATTTGGGAACAACTCATTCTCTTGGTGGCTACAAAATTCCCTGTACTATAACATTAACTAACTTATGGAACGTAGGTTTTGTAGCGTGAAGAATCCAATTAAGTCACTGGTCCAAGCCTTTCCTGGCCAGACACAGAAAGTGTTACAGATTTAATCCTGACGAGAGTCATCACAAAGTTGATACCTATAGCAACATCCCAAACCCTGTAATACCACTCTTTGTGAGCAATACCTGTTGACCCTGAACAATTTCATTTCCTCTTGGCTCTTTATTATTACTCCTTTTCCTCTTTGTTGCATCCAAAATACACTCAGCAACATCACCTTGTCTGTAGATGTGGTAACACGTAATTCTACTCTTCACAAGAAAAAGGGTGAGGGAAAAGCAAAATAGTGACAAAGGTTACAAAAACAGATTATTAACTTCAGCATTACATAAAATAGAGCTTAGTATTTGCACTGTGAAGACCTACTTCCTAACTGAAAGCTGCATTTGCTGAATTTTACCCTGAACAGGAGAAATTTCAGCTGTGCATCAGGTACATGTCAAAACTGCCAACCATCTTCCCCACCATTTACTTACATAGATCCATAATATGGTTTCTGCAAATGGCACAGTTATCAACCACAATGTCCCATGCCCATAGAGCTACTGCGTTCCACTAGAGAAAAGGGGAAAAAACAAAAAGAAAACCAGTTTTGACTCATTTTACCACACACAGAAATACTTGTTATTCCTCAAAATTCCATGTATTTTTAAATGGAAAAGGTGGGATATTTAAAAAAAAATATCTCAGAAGTCCAGACCAATTCTTTAGCATCCGTTCAGGTTACTAGAAAGCAGTGGTACATTCCTCTCACATACCTCCCAGACCCAATGTCTCCTTCCAACTTCATAAACAAGATAACTCTAATAGTCCCCTTTTTTTCGTGAAACAAATGCAAATATCTGCATTTCTATCCAAGATCCAAGGCAAGTATGCAGCTCATGCCACATCCTCAATTCTAATGGAAAGGACAGTGCCTTGGAGAAACGCTAATCCACACGATGTTTTGTTAAAAGGAATTTCCATTATTCAAAGTAGTTCTTCTAGTAATTGTCCCCCAGAGCAGCTGGGGTCAAGAAATAAAATCAGCTCTAATGCTACTCTTTGCCGTATCCTGAACAATCTCCTCTGCAAAAAGGTTACTAGGCAATGACCTATCAGCAAGGCTGAATATGAAAATATGAAAGTACTACTAAATTAACCTTTCAAAGACTTTATTTGAAAAAAAAAAGAAATCTCTGTCCCATGCTACTTCAGGGGAAGGGTTGGCTACAAATTTCTATGGCAATTTCAGAAAACTGATGCTATGCAGAAAAGCGTAACACCTTTTCATTCCTCCCTGTAAAAAAGGTCTTTTGTAAATTCATTAAATAGATGGGCTTGCCTTCAATATTCAAAGCAATCAGAAATCATATTGGATAATCTCCATTTATTACTTATATAGTCCAGATATTTTGTTTATTTCCATTTTTTTCAGTATATGATTATATTGACTACACTACAGTAAATCTTCTCTGCTGTATTCCATTTATGTCTCAATGTTTTCATTGCTTCCCCTCAGTTCGGGATTCTGAAGGAGGAATGCAGACTGCCAAGTATTGACAAGCAATATCAATTCTGATAAGCATATCAATTTTTCATTAGTACTGATATAAAACATCACCACAATACTACTAGATCTTTTTAGAAAATGGGTCAGTAGTGATCTCATTTTTTCTCCCTATCTTCCAACTTCAAGTCTAGACAGCCTTCTGGCTCAGGTACTCATCTCTCAAGGACTCCATCTTCAAGGCAGCTAGGATAAAAGTTCCTAGCACCCTTCTCTCTCACACTCTCACACAATCTCTTGTCATTTCATACTCTTGCAACCCAGAGACCTGTACTGAACTGCTACAGATATGCCTGGGTACTTTGCTTGGGATGAGGAATGCCACTGACACATAAAACGTGCTGGTTCCTGCTCCTCTCATGTGCTATTATATCTCTCCCTATTTTCAAAGAACAAGCAGTAACATCAACCAAGTATCTCCTGCATAAACCTGCAGCCCTGTACAGAGCGAGGGTTTCCATCACCACTGACGGCAGCTGCATTTCAAACAAACTGTATCTATGAGCAGGAATCACTGGAAATGTTTGCTGGTATCCAGTCCAGGGGTCATTTTTCCTCAAATTCTGCCTTAGTACAAAGCCACACAGCCTCCCTATTTCCTCTACACCTTCCTGCAATAGGTTTTGACTATTACCAAGATCCAGCTGACAGACAAACTGGTGGCACTGGACAGAAGAGGCATATTACAGCTACTTTGGGGAAGCAAACAAAGCCAGGGTGACAGGAGAGCATTTGCTGACTACACACACGCTATTATGGCTTGATTTCAAGAAGAACTTAAAAGCGGCCACACAAATGTGTGCAAAGCACCTTATGCATCGCACACGGTGGCTACGGTGGCTAGGGCGACTAGCCCAGAGAGGCCGGGGCTGAGAAGGCAGCGCTCCAACCCTGCTCCCCGGCCTGAGCTACCCAGAGCCTCCGCGCAGCGCCGCCCGGCCCGGCCAGAGAGGGCAC
>NW_010120618.1:0-6225 GCF_000699245.1 Pterocles gutturalis
TGAGGGAGGAGGGGGGTTGGGGGGGAAGAAGATATAATTTCCCTACTTTACCAAACAGAAGTTAAAGATGGAAAAATACAGCATGATACGGCTTTTATGGGAGGCAAAGGGCTGTGGTCATAGTGTAGGAAGGAGAAAAGAAACAAAGTTCCTACAGGTTATATATCTTATGCAAGGCAATATCCAGAACCCTTCTCTGGCCACTAATTTAGTATACCAGCTATGCAGAGCTGCATTTACCATCAACCACAGACAGCTTACTTTGATTTTTTTTATGCACAATTTTCTCCTGAGGATGAAATTGGAATTTATGCTTTCATGATTTTTACACAAGAAATATCAGAAGCTCATAGTACCCGTCACGCTTTTGCTAGCACAGATGATGTTAATATGAATGGAAAATAAAGTTATCTATGGTATAACTGCTTGCTACAAGAGACTCAGTTTGTACAATCATACTCTCATGCCTGAAAAAGTCATGTTATCAGGTTAACATTACTGAAGAGCATTGCTGATCTCCAGCCTGCCGGGATCGCGATGGTGCGCTGAAACACAGCAAACACACTCTGGTTTGCTGAAGGGGGAGCATTGTCAAGAGCAAATGCTACTGTCCTGTATGCAAGCTCCCAATTTATTACCCAGGATTATATCACCCCAGTTTTGCTTTTACATTCTACTGACCTTCAGGTTTTGTCTGTTTTCCACTACATGGTGTTTTGAACCTGCTGCTTCTCACGCTTGCAGTAGGGTTTTCTGCAGTGTTGCCTCACTTGTCCACAGGCGTTCTCTAACCTGGAGGTCAGTTTACATTTTTGCTAACCACCAGTTCTTTATTCCCACAGAACATGAAGGTGGAATTCATACCTTTATTAGTGTTAAGTTATGGATAATGCAAGGCATATATAAGTACCTGAACAGAATGACAATAAATCTACATGTCGCAAAATTTGTTGAGCAGACACTTTTCTTGTAGCCCCACATTATTAATCTTGTGCATTAAAATTATGTCCAAGCAGCAAGTCAGAATAAAGGCTGATAATGCTAGGCATTGGGCAAACCCTGCAAAGTAGCTAGCCATCAAAATCTTGCAATGCAAATTGACAGAGAGGAGGCATGGGGTAAAAAAGCATGATTGTGTCAGAAAACTTTTGGGTTTTTTTAGTGGTTATTTAAGATGGATTTAGTTGGTAGACTAAAGTTCAATCAAAATGACTTGACTGCATAAGAAACTACATTTTCCCACTACCATGCCTAATTTAATTAACCGCTACATTTCTCCATCCACATTTATTTTTATACTTGAATAAATGCATCCAAAATGGTTGCAAAATGTTATTTAAGAGCATTTAAAATAAAAGACCGTATCAAAATTTGGCACAGCAAGTCCAACCCTGTCACACTGAAAAAACATACTTTTGTGCACCTGGAAGTTTTGTTTGCATGCTTTTTTTTTTTTTTTTTTGTTTGTTTGTTTGGTGGGCAGTAAGACACAGTGGAGCATTTATAAGGTAACTTTTGTTGCTGCGATTTAAAAGTAAAGGTTTGTGATAAAGTAGGCTGTAACTCATTCCACAGATATACTTTCTTAGTAAGTAGTTGTGCAGAAGATGAACATTTAGAATGCCTGAGGAAGCCCTGTGGTGTTTGCTCTTACAGATCCTTAAATTAGTTGCCTATAAGAAAAATATAGCTTGCCATACTTAAAAACCTGGCAGAACACACACAATCTTGTAAGGGAAGGAGAGGAAAAAGAGAAGAACACTTGGCCTGTTGCTTTAAGTGAACTCTTCAGGGATTCTGGCAATTTTAGCTCAAGACTGTAGCCAAGATTTTTCATTCATTTATCTAGAACATTCTTAGGGATAAGCCTTAGGAAATGATGGGATAATTTGAACGATGCACAGGTAGAATATTTGCATTTCAGAACGCTGCAAGAAGCTCATGACCAGTTCCCCCAAAAGTCATTGTGGTTTCTTCAAACCAATAGGACTCTGCAAAATCCTGAAAGGCCCAGACACACATCAGTGGTGTCAAGGAAGTGCTCAGCATCCTTTGTGGCCAAATATTACCATCACCTGAGCAGAAGTTAGAAAGACATCCCCCAGTTCAATGAAAGGATTTCAAACAGAGCGCTTTTCACAAGGCCTGTGAAAACTTCATGCTTGCTTCTTCTGCTAGGATGCCAAGACCCTCTTCTAACACGCTTACCAAACCCGTTGTTTGACATATATGGCTTTGGAGACCCACATTGCTTCCCTTTCTAAGACCTTCTCTGTGATGCTGGTAAAAATGTTTGGGAGGAGGGTTGTGGTTTTGTGTGGTGGGTTTGTTTGGTAGCAGGGAGGGGCTGCAGTGGGGGCTCCTGTAAGTGACTGCTCAGGGTTCACCCCCACCCCCCTGCTCCAAGGGTTTGGTAACCGGGAGGGCAGTGGGGGAAGGAGTACCACCGATCCAGCCCCTGTGAGAAACTGCTGGAAGTTTCCCCAGCTCCAGGCTGGACCCACCCCAGGCCAGGGCTGAGCCCATCGGCGCCTCTGCAAATTACATATTGAAGACGGGGCACAGAACAATGGGGGGATGGCATGGCCCTGGGCAGGGCTTGGCCTGGGTGGACCGGCCCGGCTGCCCAGCTGCCTGCCCGGCTTCTTCTGCAGCCCGACCTGCTGCAGCCCAAGCATCCACCATGGCTCGCCCGAAAGTCAGTTTTCTCAGGAGCCGGTGAAAGAACCTGCGGCGCAGAGAGAAGTGATATGAGAGAGACAACTTGGCAGACACGCCGGTCAGTGAAGAGAACTGAGAGACATGCCTTGGAACAGATTCCCCTGCAGCATGGAGACCATAAGAAGCTGAAGTAGGTTTGCCTGAAGGAGGCCGTGAATTTTGAGGAAAAACCTACGCTGGAGCCGAGTAATTGTCAGGGGATTGTGACCCTGTGTGGGAAGGACTCACGCTGGAGCAGTTTGTGAAGGACTCTCCCGTGAGAAGGGACCCCACGCTGGAGCAGGGAAGGACTGTGAGGAGCCCTCCCCTGAGGAGGGAGAAGTGGCAGAGACAACATGGACTGACTGCAACCCCCATTCCCTGCCCCCCTGCACTGCCAGGGGCGGGGGGAGAAGGTACAGAAACCGGGAACAAAGCTGTTGGGCCTGGGAAGAAGGGAGGGGTGGGGGAGAAGTGCCTTTGCAGGATGTAGTTCTCTCTCTCATTATCTTGCTTTGGTTTTGATTATAAATATTGTTAACAAATTGAGTGGGGTTTTTTTGTGTTTTCCCAAGTCGTGTTGGTTTCTTGCCCGTGACCATAAGTGGTGAGTGAACCATCCATGTCCCTGCCTCAGCCCACCAGGTGTTTAACAAAAGACTGTCTGGTGGCCTTTTAAAACTACGACAGAGGAGTTACATACCAAACTGGTGTGCTTAAAAATTACCTTGGGAAAAGCTAGTTCATTTATAACCCACACAGATACTTGATCTGGTTCACCATGTACCCTCACCCGCAGCTGTTTGAAGGGCAGCACAGGACAAGGAACAAAAAGAGGCAAGAGACAATGGTTGACGGGCTGTCAAACAGAATACCTTTGGGAGATGCACTGGAGGATGTCCCTTAGTAATTGCACACCATAAGAAGGCAGAGGTCTCTGGCATGGATCAACTTCTAGTCTGTGCTGGGTTTCCCACCAGAAGAACAATTTAGTTCCTCCCAGAGACTAGCAAGAATGAAGAACAACCTCTCTACCCTGTGGATGATCAACAGACTGGGATCTTGCACAGGAAACAAAGACACGTCCAAATTCTCACAAATATTTTCATTTCTTCTTGCTGCCTTGTCTATAGCCCTCTATTGCCAACTATCAGACAAGTGGATGGTACATCCTTGGGGCAGCAGTTGGCCTGGGGTTTGTTCTGAGCACAGAACAATGGGGCTCCACTCCAAGGCACGGGTGGCTCAAAAAGGCTAACAATTTGTGCCTATGGAAAGCTCAGTGTGACCGCACTGAATGGTTTGAACTGAGAATCATAGAATCATTTAGGTTGGAAATGACCCTTAAGATCATCGAGTCCAACTGTTAGCCTAACACTGCTGAGTCCAACACTAAACCATGTCCCTAAGCACTACATCTACATGTGTTTTGAATACCTCCAGGGATGCTGATTGAACTGCTTCCCTGGGAAGCTTGTTCCCCAGCTCCTTTTCTGCTGGGCAGCTTTCCAGACACTCTTCCCCCAGCCTGTAGCGTTGTGTGGGGTTGTTGTGACCTAAGTGCAGGACCCGGCACTTAGCCTTGTTGAATCTTGTACAACTGGCCTCAGGCCCGTCGATCCAGCCTGTTCAGATCCCTCTGAAGAGGGATCCCTCAAGCAGATCAGCACTCCCACCCTACTTGGTACACTCTGCAAACTTACTGAGGGTACACTTGATCCCCTCATCCAGGTCATTGATAAGATATTAAACAGATCTTGCACCAATACTGAGCCACTTGTGACCAGACACCAGCTGGATTTCACAACATTCACCACAACTGTTTGGGCCTGGCCACCCAGACAGTTTTTCACCCGATGAAATCACATGCCAAAAATAGAGATGTTTTTAGTACCTTCATTAGTTTTATGAATCAGCCCCTGTTTCTTGCTTTCATTAAATGCTTTGGGTTTTTTTAATATTTATTAATATTTTATTCCAGCTTAATTATTTACTACTGGCAGAAGTCTGCACCTGTGTCTGAGCTTTTAGCCCTCTAGACACTGAGATTTAGGTGAATGTGTTTGCTTTGCACTTGTCATTGATGAAAAAGCATGCAAAGTCAGTTATGCCAACTCAGACAAAAGACAATGCTTTGGTTTAACCACTATACTGCAATTGTACATCTCAGTCCTATGTAAATATGTAGAAGGTGGTATGGGCTTGACCTGGACAAGGAAGGCTGCCAGGCAATGCATCCTAGTGTTTCTTATGCGAAGAACAGATTGCTCCTGAAAACTTTTGAACAAGCTCCCAGTCTGGGAGCCAGCCAAATAACCAAAGGACTGTAAGATCCAGTTGGATTTTCACCCATTGCTAACATAACTGGGCAGGGATTATTACAAGATGAACCAGATCAATCAAGATAGGTTTGTAACAGGAAATGTATACAAATAGTTATGTAAGAAGGATGTAAACAGAACTTCATGTTATGCCTTGGTGCCAGCAATAAGAATTCTGGTGGGTACCTGCAAAGACCACTGGAAAACCAGCAAAAAATATAACTGCACTGGAGTCTCCAAACAGCTACTAATTCTGTGTGTCCTGGAATTAGTGTGCCCCACTGAGGGAACTGAACTGCTCCTCCACACCTTGGAGGTGTAAGCTAACCATTCTCTTCTTACCTGAAGGAGGGAAAGGGTAAAGAGCACATCCATCTCTCATTTTCAAGGGAAATGTCTGCTTTTGGTTTTTGGGGGAGGGGAGGTGCATCCCAACCCGCACTACACAGATTAATTGCTTCCCTAGAAGCTGCCACAGTCCCATGTCAGTCCTCAGGATCTACTGATCTTCTCAGTAATTTGATTTTCTGCCTAGCGTTATTTGGCTTCTTTTAATTAAACAAATGAAAAAAATACTCAAAAAATGCCCAGAAATTACAGCTAAAAGTCTTTCATCCAGTTGTCTACAGAAATAAATAATTTCAGGGAGGGTAAGGTAAGTCACATATAATCAGGGCCTACTTCATAACACAAAATAGTTTTTTAAGCTATATAGGCTACACTAAATGCCAATCTGACATTTAATAAGAAGCCATAAATAGCTAATTAATGTCAGGACTTGATGGGGTTTTTTCAACACTTCTGTCTTTTAAGAAGAATAAGACCACCCATCCAGACAGTACTTAAGCACTTGAAAGAATAGTTGTAGTTTCTGTAGTACAAATAAATATGAAGAACATTAAAGCTAATTCAGAAAAGGATAATTAAATGATTAAAAGCAGGTCTAAGCTTCTATACAACAAAACTGAAAGGACTAAAGGCTAGGAATCTTATCCAAAGAAATGGGTGATAAAACCACCAGTGACTCCACTGAAAACAGGATCATGCTCCAAATCCTGCACAGTTTTCCCATTTGATTACTTCTACTAATACCATGATAAAACAGAAATCTGATCAGAGCTCTTAATCTCCTGCTTCCCCTTCTTACATGTTAATTAGAAACAAAGTCCACTTCCAGGCTGTGCTTCCATCCAGCGAGACCTAG
>NW_010120619.1:0-2771 GCF_000699245.1 Pterocles gutturalis
TCAAGAAACTTGTAGATGTGGTGCTTCAGGATATCGTTTAGTGAGTGAGTTAGATGGTGTTGTGTTGACAGTTGGATCCGTGAGGTCTTTTCCAACCTTAATGATTCTATGAGTCTATAATAGCTCTGCTACTATTTAGTGCATAAAGGTTTCTGTATTCAGTGACTAGCACATTTATAAATTTTATAACACAGGAGAGAAAGATAAAATATCAGAGGAGGATCATGTTTCTTTTCATATTTATTCACTTATTTCATCAGCTCTGCACTGTGCTACTCGTCAAGGTACTTCATTCAGATGATTCATTCCAGCATTCATATAGAATCTTTCTATATTTTGTTTTGCAATGAAATACAAATAGCTGTTTAGATAAAAGAAGTGCTGTTTAGAAAAAAATTTGAGATTATTCAAGGAAAGTGTGTAGTAATCAATACGTGAAAGAAAACATCTAATTTGAAATACTACTAATTCTATGCTGAGAGAGAAGCAAGGTCTTACTAACAGAAATGCAAATGCATTTGAAATTCAAGCTGAGACTAGTGTTGTCTGTTTACTATATGCTTGAAAATGGTCTCAGATTTGTAGAAATTAGTAGTGGAAGTTAATGTCTTTTGTAGTTAATTGCATAATCTGAATCTGCAGATTATGCAAACAAAACTGCAATTTCTTTTTTTCTTTGCGAACATTAGTAGCATTTGAAGAACAGGGGAAAAAAAAATATGTATGCATTCATATTCCAAGGCTAAAAGAATGTGCATCTACCAAGTATCACACAGAATCACAGAACGTTAGAGATTGGAAGGGACCTCGAAAGATCATCTAGTCCAATCCCCCTGCCGGA
This sequence comes from Pterocles gutturalis, assembly GCF_000699245.1. NCBI lineage: Eukaryota > Metazoa > Chordata > Aves > Pterocliformes > Pteroclidae > Pterocles > Pterocles gutturalis. The sequence continues at coordinate 842 of NW_010120619.1, forward strand.
GCAGGACACCTAGATCAGATCACACAAGAACGCATCCAGGCGGGCTTTGAATGTCTCCAGAGAAGGAGACTCCACACCCTCTCTGGGCAGCCTGTTCCAGTGCTCTGTCACCCTCACCGTGAAGAAGTTTTTTCTCATATTCAAGTGGAACCTCCTGTGTTCCAGCTTGAACCCATTGCCCCTTGTCCTATCACTGGATGTCACAGAGAAGAGCCTGGCTCAATCCTCCTGACACTCACCCTTTACATATTTATAAACATTGATTAGGTCACCCCTCAGTAGCTCCCTCCAACTTAAAACCTGTTGTTTTGTGAAGTTATTCACAAAAGAGAATCCTAGCAATACGGATTTGGGTGTATTTGGTTATTTGTGCCCTGTAAAAGATGCGCTTCAACAGCATCCCAGTAGGCTTTGCATCCTCTGCAATGTGTGATTACCCAGCACAGCCTTTATGTAACTTCAGATATCATGAAGTTGGGGGGAAAAAAAGTATGTGTGTGTGTACATATGTATGATTTAAGTTTATAGGAAACCCAAAGGAGACTTCTGTGTATGCACTGTGTGGTGTGAGTAGTCTTCTCAGAAGGGATTAACCCCTTTGCACGGCTCAAACTACTAGAGGTAAGAAGGGACTAATCCCTGGGACAGATGTTTGTAAAAAAATAAATGTAGCCAAGTAATAACTCTATTATCATATGTAATAATTCCCTTGAACATAAACCTGCTGTTAGTACCTGAAAATGATTCTTTTTTGACAGATAGATTCTCTTGAAATATTAGAATTATCCTATTTCCCATTCTATATTCAAACCCCTAAAAGACAAATCAGGAGCTGTATTTTCATAGCACTTCCCTGCCTGTCTCTTTGAAAGCGGCATTGTAAAAGTTATCTTCTCAGTTTTCAGTTTATGAGATTTTAATTTGCAACATGAAACTGAAGTATTTTGTGTTTAAGCAGTTTGTGAAAAAGATTTTTTGTAAATATTAAGATGTATTTACGCCTTTCATTAAAACCCTGTTATAAAGTTTTACAAAACATTGTTCCTATGCAGGAAGCTGCCTGCCCCTTTTTTAAATGTCTTTGCTAATAATTGTGGGTTGGATTTGTGTTCTGCATGCCAGTAATTATTTTTTTTTTACTTGACTGAAAGCCCAAAAGAAAAGGCAATTAAAAATATTAAAGGAGATGTCAAAAGTTATTAAGAGCTGTTTTTAGCTGTAATGAGATAATCATGAGTCATTTTGATGATGCTATGAAAGTTTTGTTCACATTGCCTCATGATAAACTGCTGTATCTCTTAGAAGGAAGTTTATCATATGAATAGATTTATTTAAATATAGTACTACACTGCAGTACAATACTATTGTCCTAACATACTTAATGGCCCTTCCTTCAACACATACATGCTTTTACAACCACTTTTTCTTTTTTTTAAAATCTAAACTGTTTTAAAATGTGTTAAGGCATAAATTAGATATATTGCATAGCTTTGATACAAGCTCTTTGTTAGATTGTTTTCAGCAGTAGCAGAACAGGACAAAAAGAGTTTATTTTTCTGTCTTCCTGCTTACTTTCATATTTTTTTCTGCACTGAAAAAAAGGACCTGGTCACTTGAAAAATAAAATAAAAAATAACATAAAATAATGTTTTAACTAAAAGCAGAATTTACTTCACTATTTTTTCCTGAAAGTAAAAAAAAAGTCCTGAGTTATTTTTATTCAGATTCCCCAATTCTTCTACTTCACTGTTATTGGGACACTCTAATTAAGCAAAACCTTTTAGGTTCCAAGGGCATCTATGAAAGCTCATTTTATATCAGAAGATCTTAACAGTCCTGACAGACTATTACAGAATAGAAAATTAATTATCCAAATTGAAACTTCACTGATGTTTTATAAGATTGTTCTTTTGTTCTTACATATATATAT
>NW_010120620.1:0-61798 GCF_000699245.1 Pterocles gutturalis
GAGGACCCCCAGTCTTTATCAATACTAGACCTTTAATACCTGAAGTCATTAGACTTGGGTAGCAGGGAAGTAAGATCTTTAAACATTGTAGGTTAAGATTAGGTATCAAAGAGGATGTTCAAAGACATTCATTCGTGTCCTCTTCTTCAGACCTTAGCTCCAGGTCTGAAGACTTCCAAAGACCTCACCGAAGTACAGTGTCCAGAACTTTTCCCTGGTCTCACCATGCTAAAATTGACAATATCTTGCCTCCAGTAAAAATATTCCCAGTTTAAAATGTGAGATATTAAACAATACAGTTGCAGCAGACTGAATGCGTTGCAACAGGCAACTCCTGGATTTACAATTCTAAGGCTGAACTTGGGTCAGTTTATTCTAAAATGCAGGAAGATTGCTCATCTTAGACTGAAGCTAGATACAGATACAATTTCATAACAGGGAGGCAAAACTGCAATATCATCCCAAGGACAGGAGACACTTTGAATTTTTCCATTATTCAGTATAGTATAAACACATTCAGATCAGCTGATTACACAAGGCTGTGCTAAAATTTCTTCAGAAATACACAGGATGTGGCAAAATGCCTCATAATTTTTTTTCTTCTCAAATGATTGGTTCTGTTTGATCGCTCGATATGGCCCTACGTCTAGAAATACAATTGAAGTCTTACTAATTACTATGTAAAAACTATAAAATTAATTACTAGGCAATTTTCTTCTCTTAGCATATTATTTATGTTATGCTAGTTCCCACAATGCACTAAATTCTGTACGTTCATTGCATATTCATTTCTCTAGGTCTTGAGAATCCATAGCTTGTATTCGCACAACAATTAGTAGCTGACAGCTTCTACTCAGATTCCGACATGCATTCAGTTATTTTTGTTGTATATCTAAATCTGATGGGATATTCTGTTTGAAGAAACCACATTTAATATTCATGCTAAAGTTAGACATTTATGCACTATTTAAGAGCTGAAATCTTGCCTTTGGAGTATGTGTATTATTAGACATTTATGTTTGCATGTTTCTATTAATGTTTGCACAGTAAATTAAAATAATCATAAGAAGGCAACAGAAAAATAGGTGTAGATTGTGTAAAAAAAAAGTTACTCTTATTCACACATGTAATAATTGGTTCACTATCTGATTAATTCATCTTGAAGCATATCTTAAGCACTGGCCTTCAAACAGGGAGAATAAGTAGTTATTACAACATTTTTTAAGAAACTGTTGTTTACACCATTAAAAACTCACTGTTTGCTAACAACCTTATGAAGTTTTACCTAGCAATCACTATTAAGCTTATTTTTATCTTTTGAATAAAGCAGAAAGAAACAACATTTTTAAAAAATTAACACGTAATAAATTTATCAACTTTGCTTGTATTGCATTCTTATTCAAATGTTAAATTTACTGTTATATCCTCATGGGTAGTTATTTCAGTATAAACTTGACTTTCTACGATTGTATGAAATGTCAGTCAAGACTACCAAAAAAATCTTAAAATTACGAATTAGAACCTAATTAATCTTCAGCATAGCGTCATTATGGTTCACATGTTCTTTATTCAACCAAGAAATGTCAGTAGATGACATCATGTCTGAGAAAATGTCACAGGATGCAGGAAAGATTCTTTGGCCAGTTAATATCGCTCTTTGAGGTGATACCACTATTGCTGATTGGCATCACCAAAAACTGAAAATGTAATTGCCTAAACATGTGCAAAGAACATTTATTTTCCTTTAAAGTAAAAAAAAAAACAAACCAAACCAACAAACTAAAAAGAAGCTTGTTTATTAAGCAGAATGTTGTATTGAACACCGTGATATGAAAGCATACTTGCTCCAAAGGGCACATGGTATGTGGTAGTGGATTAGGAAAGATCAGCCTTTTCTGATAAACTCCCTGCGGTGTGGCTGGTGGAAAAAGACTTGCAAAAAGCAAGTAGAAAATTACCAGCATCTATCGCAGTAAGAATAAAATGTAACAAAAGCCTGTAAAAACTGTCAGAAAGAACAAACAATTCTTGATCCATAGAAGTTAAAAGAGCTCTGTAAACAAAGCAGGTTTTATTTTCATTTCAAGCAGTCCTGTGATCAGACTGAAGTGAGATAGCAGCTGCTTAAATAGACTTAACAAGCCAGATACTTCAAACACAATAAAACGCTACTGTACAGTATGGTGTGGCAGTTTGTTTTTAATGCAAGTCATCTTTCTGGTTACAAACAATTTGTGTTATCAGAACCTCCATAACACTTGAAATTTCATAAAGAAGTAAGTGTTAGCTCTAATGGTAGGGCAGCAACACATTTTAAGTTAAAAATTAAGTGTTTAAATAGGGTATAAGTTCACTTTGTCTGGTGATTCTTTTTTCACCAACAATTTCAGATGATAGTTTTATTTGAAAGTTGCTAAAAATGAATGCCAAATTACTGAAGTTTTGTGTATAAATACATAAGGATTGTCACAAATTACAATTGTTTTCAGTCAATCATAACCGTTAGTGTTTCTTGTCTGTTACTTAGTTATCACACAGGAAAAAAATCACCCTCTGCTTTTGCACTGTCCATGATATTCCACCTGCCCAAGTCACACTGAGCAGTTTATAACCAGAGACTGAAGTATGAACTGCACGTACATGAGAAATTTCACTTTATTGATCTCCAGTTTCAATGGTACAACTAGACATATCACTTTAGGAAGTTCCATTTCCATGCTGGGAGAAATAATTCCAATTTGGAGAAACACGCAGTCTAGGAAGAAGAGAGCTAAGAGAACATATAAAGTAAGCAGAACAACATGAAGTTCATTATTCTGCCTTATATACCAGGCCTATCACTATGAATTTTCCTTCTAAGTCTCACCAGCACTCTACCTACTGGCCTATTCCACTATACTGTATCTAAGACTTATATTTAAGTAGAAAGATCCAACATTAATTTAATAAAAAGTGAAAATTGTCAAAGAAAAGTTTCCAACTTCTTCCTCTTGAAATAGTTCCTTTCCTCTTCTCTTTCTTACGGGCTTGCCACACATTCCTGCCAGAAGGCAAGATGAGGACCTTGGACCGCTGAGATACTGATAGTTCATTAGTTAACTACGACTAAGTGTTGCCACTGCATGAGTAAAATAACTATTTCAAGCTCTTTTTCTTAAAATATTAAATTTGTTACACTCATGACAGTACTTTTTTCTTTCTTTGCCTTGTACCACTCTCTTTATTAACAAAAATTTGTTTCCATCATGACCATTTGTGGACTACTGTAATGTACTCAGATATTATACCTACAAGTACCATAGAAGACCCTGTGAGGTAGTCAATAAATTTGTGTTGAGATTCAGCAGCGTACAACAGAGGAGACATGGATCAACAACTGCACCACAAAAAGAAAGGAAACTGTTTGAGAATACTCACAGAAGTGAGAGGGGCCATCCTATGCCAAGCATGGTGCAAGAATTTTTTTGTAAGGAAAGGGAAGTGACTAAGCAAGGAAGCTTAATCCTAGCATTCCCTGGTTTTTGATAGCTTAACTTTGTATCCCTCACAATGTGCTTCAATACAGCACTTTGAGTACAGCATGTAATGTCTTCTGACATGTATAAACATTCTTATGATTAGAAGTCACAGGGTTTATTTATTGTTATGAATTGTGTCCAATCCAATTTGCTTTCATATTGCCCACTTCCCAGGTATCTTTCACTGCAAAGGGAATCTTGGAAATATGTAAATGTTAGGGGCTCAGCTGAAATAGTCTGCCTTGGCAAACTCACTGAAACATATCTGTCAAGCACATCAAAAGCCTTGTAAAATGCTCCTCTGCTGTAGGCTGTAGAATGGAGCTATAATAAACTCTGACCCATAAAAAGTCATGTAAACATTGTAACCTGTTTTTACTAGCCTTTTAAGTGCCAGGAGCAATTGGTCTTATATGGCTTAGGTATTTCCAGCTTCCAAGTCTCAATGAGCACCTAGGATCCTGCATGGGTGTTCAAGTGCCTCTGGCTTTGGAAACCTAAAATAGGAACAGATATAGTGCTATCAGCTATTTAGTTACTCACTCCAGGCAGATGTTTGATATTTCCAACAGCAAACATCTAACATCTAAAAAGGAAGCACCTTGGAAATCAACTGACTGTTTCTGTACTGTTAATCAAAATAAATGTCCATGCAATATCGAGCTGATCCCCTGAGTTGCTGTGTCTGCCATACTGGAAAGAAAAGGCGAAAAAAAAGAGAAAAAAGAAGAAAAATGTTTTAAATTTAGAGTAACTGTCTTTGTCTCTCTGATCATGACAGCTTCGCTAAGGTTCAACGTCGTTATTTGTTTTGAGAAAAATGCTGCAAACCTTAATCCTCAGGGGAAACTGAAGTTCTCTTCAATGCACTTCAATAGGGATTTCGCCTGAGCAATAGCTGAAGGATTTAGCTCACTGCTAACTTCATGAACAAACAACATGAATTTTACAGCTTTTGATTCCTGCCAAATACTCACTCCATTAAATTGCTGTGGGAAATCAGCCATACAATTAAAACCTATTTTATGCCTTCAATAACGTTAATGAAGCAATTGTGGCTTTCAGAATTTTATATATGTGTGTGTATATATATGCGTGCTTTTTGCCGTCACTGCAGCAGCTGCTGTTGGCCTCAAACAACATCTCTTAAATAGATGGACTTAGTGATGGAGGTGACTCTGGTGGTCATTAAACCTCATTTCAAAAGTTAAAAATGCCTCCCCTATACCGATGGTTGCCATAACACACACATCTTTGCTACTTATTAATATATGTACTCTATTCCTTCCATTCTGGTTAAAGAAAATTAATATATCTAGAAGTAATGAGAAAGTAGTGTTCAGAAATTGAAACTGGTTTCCAGACAGCTTGTCCTACGCTGTCCACACAGCATAATTTTTACATGCCAATGTCTGGACCTGGATCTGAACATAGAAACTTAGACCTATTGTTTGTTTCAGCACATTTTTCACTTTTGAATCCTTCCATCAGAAAGCCTTTTGGATGAGGAATAGTTTTTTACTTCAGTAGGAACTCTCTTGTAGACAGCTGGCAAAGAGATCACCTCCAAAATAACGAAATTATTGTCTTGCGGTAAAAATATATGTCATAAGGAAAAACAGTTCAAAATTCTGCTTTTGATTTTTGACAGAATGACACAGGTCAGATTTTGAATCTGAGGAGTAACTACAGACAGTTGAAAAATTTTGCCTCTCTTTTCACTGATGAATGCCCAAGCCACACTGCCCAAGTAGCAGCAGGTAAAGGCAGGGAACGGGAGAATGAAGAACCACCAGCTATAAGAGGTCAGGTCTGAGACCATCTAAGGAACCCGAAGATGCACAAGTCCATGGGACCTGATGAGATACATCCACGAGTCCTGAGGGAACAGGTAGATGATGTTGCTAAGCCACTATCCATCATATTTGAGAAGTTGTGGCACTCTGGTGAATTTCCTATTGACTGGAAAAGAGGAAACCTTTTAAAAAGGGAAATAAGGAAGACCTGGGAAACTACAGGCTAGTCAGTCTCACCTCTGTGCCTGGCAAGATCATGGAGCAAATCCTCCTGAAATCTGTGCTAAGGTACATGGAAAATAAGGAGGTCATTGGTGACAGCCAACATGGTTTCACTAAGGGCAAATTGTGCCTGACAGACTTTGTGGCTTTCTACAACAGGGTTACAGCATTTGTGGATAAAGGAAGAGCAACAGACATTATCTACCTGGACTTGTGCAAAGAATTTGACACAGTCCCACATGACATCCTTGTCTCTAAATTGGAGAGGCATGGATTTGACAGATGGACCACTCAGTGGATAAGTAATTGGCTGGAAGGTCACACTCAAAGAGCTGTGGTCAATGGCTTGATGTCCAAGTGGAGACCGGTGACAAGTGGCATTCCTCAGGGATCAGTACTGGGACCAGTACTGTTGAACATCTTTGTGGGAGACATAGACAGCGGGATTGAGTGCACCCTCAGCAAGTTTGCCAACAGCACCAAGCCGTGTGGTGTGATGTGATGGACATGCTGGAGGGAAGGGATGCCATCCAGAGGGACTTTGATAGGCTTGAGAGGTGGGCCTGTGCAAACCTCATGAAGTTCAACAAGGCCAAGTGCAAGGTCCTGCACATGGGTCGAGGCAATCCCAAGCACAAATACAGGCTGGGTGGAGAATGAATAGAGAGCAGCTCTGAGGAGAAGGACTTGGGGGTTTTGGTTGATGAGAAGCTCAACATGATCCAGCAATGTGTGCTTGCAGCCCAGAAACACAACTGTGTCCTGGGCTACATCAAAACAAACATGACCAGTAGGTCAAGGGAGGTGATTCTCCTCCTCTACCCTGCTCCCCACCTGGAGTACTGTGTTCAGCTGTGGGGCTCCCAACATAAAAAAGACATTGACCTGTTGGAGCGAGTTCAGAGGAGAGTCACAAAAGTGGTCAGAGGGATGGAGTACTTCCCGTATGAGGACAGGCTGAGAGAGTTGGGGTTGTTCAACCTGGAGAAGAGAAGGCTCCAGGGAGACCTTATAGCATCCTTCCAGTACCTAAAGGAGGCCTACAGGAGAGATGAGGAGGCACTCCTCATCAGGGAGTGTAGTGGTGGGACGAGGGGTAACGGTTTTAAGTTGAAAGACAGTAGATTTAGATGAGATATTAGGAAGAAATTTTTTCTTACAAGGGTGGTGAGGCACTGGAACAGGTTGCCCAGAGAAGTTGTGGATGCCCCATCCCTAGAGGAGGATGAGGCTTTGGAAGGAGGTCTAGTGGAAGGTGTCTCTACCCTTGACAAGTGGGCTGGAACTAGATGATTTTTAAGATCCCTTCCAACCGAAACCATTCTATGATTCTATGATACGAGTCTATGCAAAATTTTGGATTCTATTCTGGGGTGTAACACTCACTTTCTGTGTATTGACTTTAGAGACGTAAGTTTAGAAAGAATGGCCTGAACTTCAGAGGAGCTGAATATGCTTCTCTACCCACAGCCAGAGTTTCAGTGATCACTTCAGGATCACAATACCCATCTTTGGAGTATTTACATTTTCAGTGCTCTACCACTTAAAGGGACTCACAATATTGACTTGAGTGTCTGTGGCCCATAAGGGAAAGTGCAAGGAGATTTGTACACCTGAAACGAGAATTTACAGGAAGTAGCTTCCTCAACACAGAATGACATAAGCAAACAAATAAAAGATATTTAAACAAGGAAATCCCTATAGATCTATGATTAGGATAGTCTCTCTATGGATGAAAAAACGGGGACTCAAATTTCTTCATGAGAAAAGAAAGATCTTGACTTCATATAGTCAGGTAAGTATTAGGTGAAAAAATGAGTACTATTTCTGATCAGGTTTGGTAAGAGTTAAAATTTGTTCTGACCCCAACTCCTGAATCAAGCCCCATAGGTAATTCATGTAGGAGAATCATCATGCAGAGCATTTCAAAAGGCACTGAACTTTCCAGCACTGCTGGTATTTCAATGATTACATGAATGACCTCCTCCAGTAACTTTGGCTATCAAAATTAACCACTGGAAATTTAGGAATGAGGGTGTCTGTCAGAGATATATAAAAATATTGGAAGTAAGAAGAAACATTCGTCATGCAAATCTCTCTCTCCAGTATCTAACCACTGGTTCTGAAACTTTATTTTGCATTTATGAGCTCCCACTTCAGTATTTCTTTCAGGAAAAGGCTGCAGGGTTCTCTCCTCGCATTTTTACAGAAGTCCAGTTCACGAATACCACTTGTTTTTGGGAAGTATCAACACTGCAAAATAAATTATTATTCATCCTTTTTATCCACCTTTTTAACCAGCTCATGTAGTATTTGCAGAGTCAGAGAGTCTGAATAATTTTCTCACAATAGAGAGCATGTAAAAAGTTGCTGTGTTTTCACTTTGTGGAAATTGTTTCACTGGTGCAGATACAGAAGTGCTAGCAAACTCCTGTTAATATTTAACTGTTCCTGAAAACAGAACTTGGTATTTAAATCCAAAAAAAGTATGCTGACATCTTGGGCTGGCTGGTGTGAAATTCAATTTGTGCTGTTAAGCCTGGGGAAAACATGAGACAAACAACAGCCATTAAAACACAGTTTTACAACATCCTTCACAAATGAAATAGAGACTCTCTGCCCTATGGACCCAAAGTCCCTTCGAGGGGCACACATCTGGGCGCTATACCTGAAAGCTGGATCTGATCTATGGAGCTTTACTGCTGCCCCTTCCAATGTACAGCTTTTCAGACACAATGTTTAGAAACAGAAGAGAGCAGGAGCTGAGCTCTATCAAGGCCTCAGCAGTTATATTGAGAGATTTCACTTTTTTTTTTTTAACAGCCTCTTTTTTTGTAACATTTAAAAAAAAAAAAACACAACATTTTTTTACACTTCAGACTTCTTCAAAGTTGTCCTGAACTTATGTTCATAAAGTTGTCCTAAACAAACAACTGCCTTCCCCACAACAAACACTTGCAAAATGAATTAATAAATATATAAATTCAAGCAAGCAGCTCTCAAGAGGCATTCATAATGTCAAGCAAGTTTGAACTAATTAAAACTTAACTACTAAACAGGGGCCTGGTCAACTACCTCTGGAAGAATTAACGCCAGAGGCAAGAATGGAAATCCACCAGTTTTTGCCAACAGATCTCTATGCCAGCACTTTTGAACAGAAGAGTTGTTTGTTCCTTTGTGCTAGCTTAGTGCAGCTCTCCTACATGCCCTCAGCTCCAGAACATCAGAGAATTTGTAGAGCCAAAATAAGCACAGCTTGGTGGCAACACACTCCACATTTCCCACCCAGTAGCAGTACAGAAACTTTTAACTTAAAGATTCTGAAGTGCTCTGTGGGTGAGCTGAAAAGCCAGTTCATCATAGCAAGAAATAAACTTACTGTGGAAACTGCTGGGATTTTTTTCTTATCTGGCTTCATATTCAGTTAACATTAATCACCCCCAGCTGCTTAATTTGAGTCAATACCCGAGAGGTTTGAAAAAGCCTGTCATTCCCTAGCTGTGTTAGCTGTATATACATATTGTTACCTCTGAATAAAGGGTTTTACCCGAAAGCCCTGAACATTTGTGACAAAAGCAACATGATGCTGAACACTGATTTCTGTTACAAAATCAGTTCACCTGCCAGAAGGAAGACTGAATGGTTGAGACAACACAACAAGGTTACTGGCAGTGTGACTAGACAGTATTGCCAGGAGGTCAAACAGCATCAGGCTATTCCAGCTGAGAACAAAAATTTAGGAATGTGATGTGGCAATATAGAGCTTTGTTTCCTAACCACACAGAAGCACAGCATCCTATCTTATTTCAAACAGACCACTTCCCCAGAAGCTAATCATTATATTCAAAATTATATTAATTCATTTTTGAAATATCACGCTGTTTCAGGCTTCAGTTCACAAATTACACTAGTCAGAACAACAGATGTTAGTATCTTGTCTGTTATTTGGATGCATCATATTTTCAATGTTTCTGTTTTCCTCACCGTACATACTCCTCCTCAAACTTACACTTGTTCAACAAAATATGCCTATATCCTTATCTTTTATGCCCTATCAAAAATTTAATTTACAGGAATTGCACTTCTGCAAAATTTTTAAAACTCCTTGGATATTCAGTTGTGAACATCGTATTTAGAATTCTCCCTTCCACCAGATTTTCTCCATTTTCTCTTAAATCAAGTCTCTTTCTTCTCGAGCTAAGAATCTTTGTTGAAATTTCTTCTGTAATCCTCCTGTCTTTTATCCCACTTTCTTCTGCAGTATAAAGATGCTCTAAGCAATCATTTGCAGTAAAAACATTAGCAGTAATGAAAACTGCAGAATGCATACAGTTTTTTCTTAACACAGATTGGTTCCTATACTTTTTTAATCACATTATTACCTTTAATGTCAATGCTTCATTATTGTCAGAATAGCTTAAACATTTTAGTTATCATATTTAATTTCATTTTTTTATACTGATAAAATATCATTTGTCAGCTTTAGAAAGGTGTTGCCAGGGACTTTGTGCAGTAAGGAAAACTTTTTAATTGTTAATGAAAAATTCAGAGATTTCAAAACAAGATTCAGTCTAGCAAGATGAGTAAAACCTTTGTAATCTGACTACGGAGGTGAATAAGCAGAAATAACAGTTCATCTCTGACAAAGGTCCCAGCACTTGGTAACTCCTCACAGATGTGTTAATCAGTGGTTAACTATAGCAAGCTCATTATTGGCAACACATATGTGAAGAATTTATTTTTGCCTCTGACTGCAGTTATACTACTTTCCAATAAATTTTCAAGTAATAAAAGCCCTCAGGCAAGCCACTTGATTTGGGTTCCTGCTAACTTTCACCTGTCCCCAGGCATGTGAAAAATCTGCATTAGTTTTGATGGGAGTTATGCTTTTTCAGGTAGAGAAGAATACTTTCCTTCAGGGTATACAGATAATTACTATATACGGTAAATAACAGTGGAGTAACAGATGCTTTGTAGGCACGTAAACTACTGCTTCCTTTAGTACAAAAATAGTAACTCTGATGGTCTCACTGGATACCATGCTTCACCCTCCGATCTGATTGCTATTTTGAAATTTTAATTTGGAAACATCTCATGTTATGCGTCTCTGTGTTTTCTTCTCAGAGATATCCTCAATAACTTTTCCTAAAGAGATGCCCTGTGGCGTTTTACCTTTGCTTAAAGCATCTTGGTAGTTTTAAATTCTGCCCTTTCATTTTAGTTTATTATAAACAAACAAAAAACCCCCAAACCAAACCAAAACAAAAACCCCACAAACCTCCCAAAACTAGAACATCCTGTGGCAGAACTATTTTGAGCTAAGTGAAACTAGTTTACATGGCAACCAAGACACAGTATGGTAAATGTCACACAGTTCAAACACATGCCTCATTTCAAAAACAACAGAGGGAACTTCTTTCATTAATGTAGTTGCCCTAAATTTTTTAATAATAATAATAGATTCTTCATAGTTACCCATTTGTACTTCTCCATTTCCACCTCAGTTTTTTTTAAGAAACTTTCTACCCTGTTACATTTGTATGAGTTACAAATGAGTTATTTATAAAATTTGTTACATTTTGTTTATGCTGTTGTTTTGCCTTTGTGCAAGCAAATACTATATGTATGTATATATAAAATAGACTGTACTAATATTCAATGCACTGCATTGTCAAGCCAAATCCTTACCGGGGGAGGGTGTGTGTATATATATATATATATACACACACATATGTGTGCATACATATAGTAGTAGAAGCATTCATAGATATGTGCATACATATACTAGTAGCTATGTATGCTTCTATGTCTATATATACCTCTATAGACATTTTAAGTACGTGTGCTTAAAATATTCAGAAGCAAAACACTTCTTACTCTTTATAAGATGATAATTTACTTTCCCTTTTAATAAATTCTGTAATCAGATACAGTGGCTGCTTGTAGCCTGAAAAGACTCCATGTAAAGTAATGTTTAAAAATTATTTAAATTATATTTCTGTTTAGGCATACTTTCACCTAAGACTAGATGAAGCATAAAAGTCAGGCCATTGAAACTGCTTAGGGCCATTTCTATTATAAACAGAGCAGAGAAATACAGAGCCATTACTCAGTTACAAAATACAGATTAAGTTGCCTTTCACGCAGACCACAATACAATGTATAAATAAATGAGATTGCCAACCTAATTTTAAATTTGATTTTTGTACTAATTTTCCCAACAATACACTGCACTCAAGCTCCACAGCTTTCTTATGAACAGGCCCTTTACCATTTGAGAAAGACATTTACTTAAATTAGAAAGATCCTGGCCTCAGGCAGCCTAAAAATATTAAGAGAGATTAATTAATGTTTAATCTTTTTTTTTTTTTTTTTGGCATCAAACACAATTTTGCGTCATTACTGAATCTGGTACAATGGGTTCAGTTCAAAACATAGAGTTCACTCTTCAAGTTCCTGAATACCTTTCACTTCATATGAAGCAAAGGAAGTTGAGAAAATTTAGCATGTGGCAGTCTTTTTGCATCTGAAATTAAGCTGCTATTATTCAAACCTGAATATATGCTTCATTTATATGTCTAACAATCCATTATCTGTTTTCATTTTAAATATATTATAAAAAGGAACTTGAATTGTTTCTTTTAAGGACAGATAAATAAAAGTGAGTTCCTGTTTCTTATACTGGCTCCTTACAGTACTGCACACATTGGCACTCACAAGCCATTCATAGGTTCTCTTCATTATTTAACTATTCCCACATGTGCATGCAAATTTATATTTTCTCCATTGTATCCTACTGAGCTCTCCAGCTGGCTGTAGTGAAGGGGATCTACATAGGTGCCTTCCATCTTCTTACCAAAAAGAACAGAATGAATTATAGCATATTGTCTTAAATGCCAGCTTTCTACTAATGTGCCTAGTCTTCAAAGGACAGACTATAGGTAAGTACTATTCTCTAGAAAGCTACAGGCAGATGCAGAGTAAAACAGTTCCTTCTAGGTTAATTTTGTTTGTTTGTTTGTTTGGGGTTTTTGTTGCCCTAAATGTCCTTTATGGTACTCTTCTGTATCTGACTAACTATCTGCTGCAATGTTGCATTCTTTAATGGTTTGTATGTACAAAAACTAGTATAGGTAATCTTCATTTATCTGATACCTTATTCCCAAGGAGGTGTACTTGTGTTAGGGATTCACATATTGCTGTGACACTTTAATGCAATTGCTCTTAAAGTTTAAGATGTTCACTTATTTAATGATGATACAGGAGAGCTATCTGAAATGAGCTGCCTGAAGGAAGCTGAACTGTATAATACGCTTACCTTCAGATGAACTCTAAACTTTTTGAAGTTCTGTGCTGTAAGGTTTGGACTTTTTTTTATTTTTAATACAGTGGAGGTTAGATTTGCAAGAGGTTTTGACTGTTGTGATATCTGACTTTTCTGAAGAGCAGACTCATTCTCTGGGGATCTGAGAACATTTGAGAGCTTAATTCACTTCCCATTTAGTTCAATTAATGAAATTCCATTAATTTCAAAGTTGCAGAATCAACCCCCAGATAAATAGCAACGCTAAAGCAAGTCTTGTAATGCTAATTCCTGGTACTTATAAACCCTGCATTTAGCTTTTATTTTGAAAGAACAGTAAGCCAGTTTACTCAGTACTGACAGTATTCTGTCTTCAAAACTCCTTTAGAAACAGCTCACTTGCAAATCGAGCTGAAAGGAACAATGTTCCTCTTTTCTTCTTGCCCCCAAACTTAACTGCAGGTGGTCAATGGAGCCCATAGATAAAACTGGTCACTGCAAGACTTATCCTCATACTGACTGGCACCATGGTATGGAGTCCCTGTGAGAGTCATTCTTATTAGAAGATAATCAAAAAGTCCCACTCTCAAAGTCGCAAGCGTTGCTTTCACCTCCTGGTTATATTACTGCAGGTATCTGTCTCCAAAGCCAAACTATAGGCTGACTAAGTAAGTTAGAGTCAGTCATAACATGCTACAGCACGATTCCAGTTACAGAAGTGAGTTAAGGAACATCATTCAGATTCAGCTTTGAAACTGTATCCAGTATTTCTAGCACCACTCCGAAGTATGAGGCTCTTGTTTCTTCAAATGCAAGCTGTATTCTTTCTAGTCTCCCTTTCTTTAATTCTTTTTTCCTACCAACTTTTTTTTCTCTATCTCCATTTTCTTCCTGCATTAATATAGCAGTGGAACTGCTGTATTGTAAAGGGGATAAGAGTGGCTCAGAACTCATCATTAGTTTTTACTGTCTTCTGAATGCTCTGCCTCCTTCAGGCTTTTATTTTAACTCAGACGCCCCATTTACAGTCTGTTAACAAACATCTATGTGTGGCAGTGAACTACAATCACTTATAATAACACTCTTAATTTTGGCTTGTCTTCACTATTGGAAACTAATTTAACCACCTGGTTAATTTAACCACCTAATTTAACTGGTCTAGATTTTTGATACTTCAGTCCTCATGCCTCACCTTTCCAGTTGTCATGTCTGATGTCATTGACAGTTCTGCTACACTCTCCTGGATACACCGTTACCAGATACTTTATTCTCATTTTAAATGGGGTCTTAACTGGGAATCATTAACCTAACAGCCATCATCATAAATAAATTAAAAAAAAAGTCTATTGAAAAATAGTGAATTAATTTTCATGGATGGAAAGTCTAAAATTTGGGTTGTGTTTTTTTTTCAGTCTGCATTGAGTTAAAAGCTTGAAAGTGTGAAATGTAAAGTCATTAAAAGCATACTGCTCTTGTTCACTTAAAAATGACCCATAGCAAAGCGCATTTGGCTGGTGTATGGGCAACAGGTCTTCCTCCTTTCTATTAATTCAGACCAGAGAGCTCAAAAAGGATCTTCTGTATCTCAGATGAGGTCTCTTGTGTATTCACTGTTGAAGGAAGATCTCCTTATTCTTCTTGGTGGAACTATTGCACTATGTAGAACTACATGTCTGGCTGATGGTCAAGTGGAGTGCTCACTTGGGAAGTTACTGTAATATTTAAACTTTGGGTTTGAATCAGCAACTACCGCTGTGAAGATGTATTTATGATTTGTCGGGCAAGTGCCCTCCCTGCTGCATTTATACTGCAGTGTGTAAGTGTTTATTTCTCTTACACCAAGCAATCTATTCTTGTCAAAACAGATAGGTTCCTATGAAAATGCTCATATCATCTGCTTTTATCTACTTTTTTTTTTCCTTCCCCAGAACAGAAAAAAAAAAAAAAAAAAAAAAAAGAAAGCATATTTGGCCATGAAGTGTGCAATCAGTTTCAATAATAGGTGCTAAACTCATCAGTGCCTGCTATTAAGCAAACATAATCACAAGTGCCAGTCCATCGTTTTTATAACTCATTATACATCTTGCATCAGAAAGGTTAGTCTCAAGTGCCTGGTAGACAGACACTCAAGTTGTGAAGGCTGTTTTGTAATAAACCACAGCACACAACTGTAGAGACAACTCTATCATTCCTTTTTGGCCTGGAATGTTCAAATCTAAGTGTTCTTTTAGTTCCAGCAGCAGAGGCTGAATTTTAGCTACAACTGATCCCTGCTGACGACCCTGTGAGCCAGGTGGAAATAGCCATGATTTGTTACACTTGGCCTCTGACTAAAGGTGAAATTTCTGGAATGTCTAAAGAAAATCCCTTGAGCCATATTTTAATTATGTTCACATGGAAGGTAAAAAGTATAGATATTAAAATAAATACATAATAAATAAATAAGCACAGAAATAAAGGAACTACCTCTTTAAAACCCAAAAACTCCACAAACTGTCTCAAATTAGCATTTTTAGAAGATTGCACTTGCTCATGACCTCAAATTAATATCAATAACATAAGATTTATGGCAGAAAAGAAAAAAAAGTGCAAGTGTAAATACACTTGTAAAGGTGTATGTATTAATTATATATTTTTAGCATCTCATTCTTCAGTGACAAATACAAATTTGTTATTAGAACTGATTAGACAGACAGTGTCAAGGAAATAACTTGTTACAGATCCTCCATCACAAGCTGATCTAGAGCAACATTTAACAGATGTATGAATTTTTCACTCCTTCTAACAATAAAGGAGTGCAGTTCTTTCTTTTTTTAATCACTAAAATAATTTTTTAAAAATAATAACGCAACATCTAAGAATGATTTACTGATAAGATCCGTAGCTCAGCCCTGAAGAGTGGAGTTGCGATCCTTCTTTCTGTTTCACAGACATTGAGTATGTCTTAAAAAAATCTTGAGGGAGTGAAATCAGTCATCTTAATTTAGGCATCCAGCTTGTCCAGGTAGATTTGAGTGACTGGTAAAGCAATCTTTCAACTTCCCTGTAGAGACAACGGAGAGAGGTTACTTTGAAGCCATGAAAATAAGTGAAAATCTTATCTGCTTATATTTAGATTTAGTCCATCTAAAGATCCTGCCTTTCACTGATAACTGTATCAGTGAAGTACCTTATGAGGACAGCTTCACTAGGCATTAGGTTAGATGTCTGCATTTAGCACCCTTTATCTGAGATAAATTTACCTGGATCTTGTAATTTCCTTGTGCTCATATTACAGCAGCTTGAGGTCATGGAAAGCTAGCCAGCTCCCTACTGAAGTTATTATTGTGTATCGCATGCCAAGGTACATAATTAATCCTAAAGAGTGGAGAGGGAACCTATGTACTGCCTTTGAGGACTTTCATTTCATTTTGGTTTATGGTTTGGTTTTGGTTTTTTTTCCCTGCAAACATTCATTATGAACTGGAGTCTTAAAATTGAGAAATCAGTTTAAATAGCAAATGGAAAGAAGATGAGAGCCAATTCTTGTGAAAGGATGATAACCTTAAACATTGACTGGAGGACTCCTCGATAAAA
Source organism: Pterocles gutturalis (assembly GCF_000699245.1). Lineage (NCBI taxonomy): Eukaryota > Metazoa > Chordata > Aves > Pterocliformes > Pteroclidae > Pterocles > Pterocles gutturalis. The sequence continues at coordinate 16,416 of NW_010120620.1, forward strand.
GATCCTTGTGGAGGATGAAAATTTCTTTGTCTTCAAGGGATCATTGTAAAAGTCCATGTAAGACAAATTAATGAGAAGTTTGTTACTACTAAATCTCTGACTCAAAGGATCACTGTGCAGAAAAGTGTTGGAGACTGGAAGATTATTAAAAAGAGTGATCACTGAGTGCTTGCTCTGCTCTGTGACTCACCCCTAAGCATCCACTTTTGGAGAACAGATGCTACTGTGTTTTTTCATCCTTATACCACTGTATATTCGTTTGCATTTTTCAGAGTTCAGCTTCCCTAAATACCAAACTACTGTGCTGCACTGATGTTGCTTTACAAAGGCCAATAATAAATTCGTGCATGAAACTTTTGTATTATTCTGATAGCAACTGCAGTAGCTGTAGTCCTCAGGCCTCACTAGAGCAGTCTTTTTTGCTTTTCATGTAAGTATTACTTTAGCAGCATACTGTTATTCACTTCTCACACTTAAGAGTACAGGACAGACAGTATTTTTTATTTCTGAGGGCCTGTTCTTCACAGAAAACTATAAATCCTGTCCACGGGTACAAACAGATACTGTACTTGCACAATCTATCAAAAAAAAAAAAAAAAAAACAAAAAACCAAAAAAAACCAGGAAATACTGTTTTTGAAAGGAAAAATAAAAATTGAAAGGAAAAATAAATTTAATCAGATAATTCTGCATGCGTGTAGGAAAGACTTACCTCTTCCCTTTCCTGTAACCTGCCTTGGTTTCCTAAAATTTACCTAAAGATTTTAATCTAAAAAGGCGATTTCTATTTACAGGAATAGCTGAAGCAATTTAAATAAGCTAGGCTTAAAATAAATATGTGAGATTTCATATATCTCACTGGAACACATGTTAAAATACATCCTTTAAAAAGTGAGAGATGAAGAACTTTCTCTAAAATTAATCCAAAATGAAGGAATTTCTTAATTTGACAGGTGTAGATTTTAAAGGTTAAAGGTCTGAGCCTGCATCACTTGTGTGTTCAAAGCTCCCCATAACCTCTAAGTATGCAGTTACAATGATACGTTCAATTTTTCTTGGTTACCTCAGGTTACCAAAGGATTTTCTAAATGCTGCCCCATTTACTGGGAGGCAAACTGAGGTATGAGTAGCTTCAGTACAAATATAGGTCTTTTCTTATGCTCCTGCCTCCCCTGCAGTAGGAAACATCTAAATAACTGAAAGACTAGATCTCTTGGAAGCCACTTTATGCAGTCTATTAATAAAATTGCACCCTTAGTGTTTTTTAAACCCATCACAGGTAATCACTGCATCAGCACAACATGTCCTTTCTGCTGCAATATGAAGGCTGTTTTCAGATTGACAAAAGCCCTGATCTACTTACACAACATTTGGAAACAACTGCAGCCACAAGACATGTTACTGAAGCAACTACTTTAAGAAACCAGGACACATTTAATGTTGCTTTTTTACAAACACCCAGATATTAATCCTAGCAATGCCTTTGTTTGTATTCCTGTACTCAATCCATGAGTGATTAATTGACTCAAATGAAGCAGAATTTCAAATTCATCTGATGTTGGCGCAGTGTTATATATGTAAGTCTCTCTCTAACACTTATTATACAATTATACATGCTTAGCTCTGAGAAACACTGCAAAAATATTTGTGATTTCCAAAGTACAGCTACAGGGAGTGTGTAGGAGTGCTAATTGCCTGACATGAAGGGAAAAATGACGTAAATTCATGAAGTGCTCTGTTTTGCACTGTGCACACTTTGAAGTCAAGACAGATACACAAACATGAACAAGTCTAGCACTTGCTGGCAGAGTGCCAGCCATCTCTCCCTCTCACATAAAAAGCAGTCCATGTCTCAGCAGTGGCTGAAGCCACCAGTGACAGAATTCTTACAGTTAAGTACTGGCTGTGAAGGGTAGTTTCACCGCAACGTAATATACTTGCATTCACCTTGTATTCCACCATTACACATAAAACCAAACAGTGTTGAATTTGGAAGGTAAAAAAATGAACAACTTTATGCCCACAAAGATCTCTTAGGGGTTCTGCAAGTTCTGCTATTGGTTCTGTCTTGCTGAGGTTGAAGGAATTTTCATAACATCCAAATTCTTATTTTCTGAAATGAAAGAGGAAAAAAGAAAACATTAAAAAAAATATAAAAGTAAAAGATGCTGGTGGAGTGTCAGAAGCCCGATTCTAAACACTGCATGTATTACACTGCACATAACAGATCAAAGAAATGCTCTGCTCAGGATATCGTGCAATCCAGGGGCAAGCTAACCCACACATCATAGGAGAGAAAGAATAGTTTGGATGTTCTCGGTTTTGAGGGGAAGAAAATTCTGAAATTAGTAGGTAGGTTTATCTTAATCCAGTAGAGTTTCAATCACAAGAGTTTTTTCATGTTTTTCTGCTTTTGAGGATATCATGTATTATGTTTATTAACAAGAGCATGTTGTGTGCTCATTCAAATTCACAAATACTGTTTTCAGTGCCTGCATTTGTTTGAAAAGCTCTGTGACACGCCTTGCATGAAATGCAACACAAAGCCCTGACAGTGGGGACCCTGTCAACCTCCCCTTTCTCTTCCTTATTAGCAGGAACTCAACCTGGGCACTTCTGCTAAGCAATATCAGACAGAGTCACAATAATGTACCTGTACGATATTGAGGTGATATGACACGTTGCTTATAATCTAAGTACTGTGAAAGCTTTTAATTTGGACATTCTTATGCAGCTAACATTTATAGTTGTATTTGGTCCTCTTTTATTTTACCTCTGTAGTGACCTCCCTTGTTAAAGAAAATAACTTCATATGTGATGCAAGTGGAGTTAGTTAACAAGATGTTGACCTAGTCATCCACTTGAGTCAAAGCAAAACAAAGACAGGAAAATATTTTGCTAATGAAAACATTATCTATAGCTAAGGGTTATTTTAGCTGAGGTGGCTAATATCCTGAATTGTTTCTATAATCCTATTATTTCCGTTGTAATATAGACTATTGTGTCTTCTGATTAGCCAGTACAGTTACAATAAAAATGGATGTATTTCACTCCTCTGTTTAAATGTCTGTATTCGTTTGACTTCGGAGTATGGCTCTGTAAAAACATATACCACTGAGCATTCAGATGGGTACATTTATTAAATTAAAGCATTACCAATTCAACTATGCCTAGCATGATTAGCTACTGGTATACAACTAATTGTACAAATCAAAAATAAGCTCTGATCTTTCACCATAACATGAACAGTGTGCAAGAGAGAAGGTGCTTTGAGAATCCTAGGCTGCATTATCTTAATCTGCTAACTTTCTTCATTGTCTTTATGAAATTTTGATCCTGTGAGAGGATACCATTGCATACCTCAATAATTCAGTCATGAATATTTCTTTGAGACAGGTGTTCATAGGGATACAGATGAAATCTTAAAGATCTTCATCAGTTACAAGGGACATCAAAAAGGTTTTAAAAAGCTGATGAAGAGAAGTTATTGCTACTGATACTAAGCTAAACAGTTAATCATTGAGCTTCTAGTATCACAGCAGTTGTCAGCATTTTAATTTATTTAGAACTCCAAGAATAAATTAGGGAAAAGCATGTCCTATATTAATTAAATAAATTCAGGGAACTCACATACTTTAAAAAGAGCTGTTGGAAAGTAAGATTATACTTACAAATACACGATTTAATCAATTATTATCCATGTTAAATGGCTTTGTAACACTTCCAACTCAAACCTAGACCAAACACTAAATTTATCCTCCTACCATGACCCAGATGAAAAAGTTGCTAGGGGAGAATTTTTTTTTTTATTTTTTTTTTCATTCTGTAGCTTACCCTTTCCCTTGGCAGCTCCAGTCTCGACTTCAGCTCTCCTGGTTGTCTCTCTCCCATAACCTTAATCGTAAACTTTGGTCTCAGATGACCTTATAGGATAGGACCTCTTACCATATACCACAGGAAAAAGGTCTCAAAGGAAAACTCTTTCTCAAGTGTACTCTTTCCTTTGGTAGAACCTTTGCAGCCCCACATGAATGGGCTGCTTTATAGCCCTTCAAGTGATGTTCCATGGTTTGTCTCTGAAACTCAGCTCTAAATGATAAACAGTTGGCCTTGGTTGAACCTTAGGCAAGTACCCTCAAACATGGCACAGAGAAAATAGTTTTCAGGGGAGAGATCTCTCTGCAACACAAACTTTCCCTTTGCAGCCCCACACCAGCTGCAGCTTCAGGCTCTGTGTCTTTTCTGACCTTAACCCCAAACCTCACCTTTGGCCTCAAGCTGATCATTAGTTAAAGATCCTCAGCCATGGCCCGGATTAAAAAATCCTTAGGGGAGAAACCTGTCTTCAGTGCAACTATCCTTTGTCTTCTCCTTTGACACCTAGCTCCCACTGAAGGCCTAAAGTTTTGCCGGTAAACATAAACCTACTCTTAGCCTTGACCTTGGGCTGAGTCTTAGCCAAGGACTCTGTGATGGGTTTGTCCTTGGCTGGGGCCAACCCACACAGCCGCTCACCAAATTTCCCCCCCCCACCTAAGGATAGGGGAGAGAATTAAAGGGGTAAAGGGTAAGAAGGACTCATGGGTTGAGATAAGAACAATTTAATAACTAAACTACAATAATACTGAAAATAATACTATATGCAAATGAGTGATACACAGTGATACTGCCCCCCACCCAATGACCAAGGCTCAGCCTGTTTCCGGCTAACGATCCCGGAGCAGGGAGAGTCCCGAAACCACACTCACGGAACGGAGATAACAGTCCGAGTGTCCCAGACTGAGAGCTGACCGTGGTGGGTGAGGGAAGGCCTTGGGAGAGCGACCACCTGGAGTGAGATGACCCGGAGCAAGAGATATGGAACCAAAAAAGGGCCAATCTTCCAGAGGGTCCTCACCTATATACTGGGCATGACGTGTATGTTATGGAATAGATTACTGGCCACTTTGGGTCTCAGTCCTAAACCTGAGATCAAATCCTGGGCTAGTAACCGGGGCTGTGCTCCCTCCCAGCTTCTCTGGTCTGCAGACAGTCAGAGAAGCTGAAAGGCCTTGGCAGCCACGTAAATATCACTTTTTATCAGCTTTCTTCTGAGTACAAATCCAAAACACAGCATCTTGCTAGCTATTATGAAGAAAGTCAACTCTGTCTCAGTTTAACCCAGGTCAGTCTCCCTGCTATGGCACAGTCTTCAGTGGAGAAATGTTTTTGCTACCTTCCCCTTGCTTTAGCAGCTTCTTTACGGCACAAATAAAACTTGAGCGCACTCTAGACATGAACCTACATTTTGATTCAACTTCTGCCAAGGACCTGCAGATGTGGCCCAGACTGCAATGTGGTCCTGGAACACATCTTCTTGCAGCCCACCCCTTCCTTTGCTTCTCCAGTTGCCACTATGCTCCAACTGGATGTTCAGGCTTTGTCTCTGCTCCTTGTCTAGCCTGAACCCTAACTCTTATTGCGGACTAAGGGCTAAGCTAGAGACCTGCAGCACCTAAGCTAAAGACAGCAGCTCAGCCCGTGCCTTTAAATTATCTTTTCAATGCTTAGTTGTTCAAACACAACTGAGACTGCTTCTGCCTTGGCAGAAAAGGAACTTTTCCTCAGAAAGATTTCCACTTACTTGCCCAAGGAAACCTATTTTCAAACCGAGCTCATTTTATAATGAAATTTTTTTTTCCTTGAATTCCCCTAGCATTGTCCTATGTGACAACAGAGTTGCCTTATAGGCTCAGTGGTGACATTCAAATGCTGTCAGTCAGAACCAGGCCATTATATGATTGTAAATATTTACTAAATCAAGTCTAGGTAGTAAAATGCAAGATAAAAAAACAGTACAACAAACTATGGAATTGCTTACTCCTTTTACAATAGGTTGTGAGATTCTGCCTCGCAGCTGCGCTGCCTTGTAGTAAATATGACAATTTGCCAAATATATAGCTATTGATATAGCTTAAAAGAAAATGCACTGTGACTTCATGCATGAAAGGTGATTAAAGAAAAGAACAGAAATATCGAAGCACAACAAAGCAATTAAACAAAAACCTGGTTCTGCCACAGAAACATAGCACTACCTTCTGCCAAAATAGGCAGACATGCCTTCTTGCAATAATCATTAAAAACAGTTTGCCAAATAATAATAATAATAATTAACAATAAAAAAAGTAACTAAACCAACAAACTAAAGTTTTTGTTCACTTTGAAATCTTGAAGAGTAAGGTAATTTCACACAGGCATTTAACATGGAAATGTATACAAAGGTTACATCACCTCCGTAGTTACTATATAACTAATTACTGATTTTGTATCACTTCTCCAAAGAATTACATATACTCGTCTGCTTCCATCCTGGAAGAGACAGGAGGTTTCTCTTTCGATCAGCAGATTAGTGTGCTTGAAACTGCAAGTAAACACTCTAACAACATCTTTTTTAACCACCCAGTCAGTAACTTAAGAGAAAATATGGTAATTTAAGAGGGCTGCAGACCCTTCCTCCTGTGTTGTGTGCATTGTGATGCAGCTGTGGTTGATGGTACTTTTTTTAGTTCATAGCTCTACCTGGCTTAAGAGGTGGATTGCAGAGTCTGGAACAGAGTCCATAGGTAGATGAAGACCCAAAATCGTGCAAGAAAATCCATTACAAGAAATGAAAAACAATCTCTAGAATCTCATGGAACTAACAGACTACCTACATGCCCATTCTACTTTTTGAGCATTCTTTTCTCCATTAAAAAGGATAGGAAAATAATGTATCATTTGTTCCGAGTATTAAAGAGTACACATCTTAAAATCTTCATATTCCTGCCTCTTTCTATTAGGAATATGTCCAAATATGTCAGTGAATATCTTCAATACATTTTAGTGTATGAAAACTGATTCTGATCTCAAACTGAAAATAAATGCCATGGATAGAAAGAACATTTCCATCTCAGTTCAAGTATTTTTGTGTCTGAAGCAAGGCCACACTGAAGATAACCAAGGAACAAAAATTTCTGGTAAACATGTAGAAGGATATTTAAATAAAAAGTTTTACTGCCCACAATAATCAATTTGATTTCACAAATACTTTTTCTTTTCACATCCTTAGAAACCTTAGAACTGGGTTACAGAACAGCAGTGCAAGAGTAGGCAGCAACAATATTTCACCTTGGTAGAGTCTGCATTTTGATATGATCATTTCCTGACGATACAAGTTCTACATGCATTAACTATCAGTATGCACAGTCACAAGTCAGCATTGGCTTTATCACTTAACCCTCTCTTGAATTCCCCTAGCATTGTCCTATGTGACAAGAGAGTTACCTTATAAGCTCAGTGGTGACATTCAAATGCTGTCAGTCAGAACTAGGCCCTGCACACAGCTTTCTACGTCTGTAGTCTTCCACAAGAGTTTAAGGGCTATAGATCCCACAGATGTGAATAAATGGTGAAGCTCAATTTTCCAAAACCACACTTTAAAAAACAAGTATATCTTAATCTCCGTAGTAGGGGTAAAAAAAAACAAAAACAAAACAAAACAAAACAAAACAAAACAAAAAAACCCAACAACATTTCTCCTTTTTTTTTTTTAAACTATAAAAATCTTTAACTCAAGTAAAGTACCAAAAACTTGGGTGGGCAGAGCTTACTAAATTTACTACAGTATCCAGATACTAAGTATTCAGATCCAGCTGGCAATAGGTGGTGCAGTGCTGTTTTATCCTCTTCAAAATTCTCTGGTTTTTTTCCCTGTTGTACCTTTCCTATAATTCTAAAATGAGACTTCCCTCAGCCCTGCTAATGCGGGTGGTAGGACTAACCTTGTTCATTTCCTCACAACTGGTAGAGGCATATTACATGGGAACCTGTAACCCACTCTAGAGCAAGGGAGAAAAACTCCAATGTGTTTCATGCTGACAAATTTTAAAATTATGTTTTACATGATTTTGTGAGCTTTTGGAAGTTGCAGATGATCTCTAACAAAGATTTGACCAGTCAATCTAAATGTATAATGTTACATGAGCAAACATTTTATATAACTTTTTCAAGTTTTCACATTTGGATTTTGCATTTTGTGAGTTTCCCTAATTTCATGGACTTCTGTAACACCTCCTGCTGTGATGTAGTAAGAAGAAAGTTTAATGATAGAGCTTTGAGGATGTAAAGCAGTGCACTAAGCACTGATACCTTCAAACTGCTGCTAGCACATCCTGCTGTCTTCAGTGAGTACAAAATACAAGCTTATTTGCTTTGCAGTCTTGAAATTTCTGAAACAAAAAGGTGAATATAAGTCTCAAGCTGCCCAAGAATCAAAAAATTGCCAAGATAATTGATAGGGAAGATTATGTATGCTATGTTACATTGATGCTGGTCAACAGGCCCCTTTTTCCATCTACTTCTAGATTTCCCACAGTTTATTACATAAATTAGAAAATTGGAAGAATAATTCTAACCCCTATTTTGCTTTTCCTGTGGTGTATCCATATTTGCATGTACTTGGGACACAGTTGTGTGTGGTCAGACCCTTTATTTTGCTAGGCAGACCAAAAATAGATAGAAAGCTCTCACCTTGAGACACTTGGAAAGCCTGCTGTCAGACTCATCATCTGACATTTCGAAGTGTTTACTTATGTCTTTTTATTAGAAAAAGAAAAAATTATAATTTCCACAAAACAATAGCAAATTAGTCATTTAAAACGACCATCTCTCTACCCCTTGTAACATAACCTATCCATAAAGTTTGGGATTTCTTTGTTCTAGGAATAGCAAAGCCAACAAACTATGCAGCCTGATATTTATTTTGGCAACTTGTGGTAAAACCTCAGTATAACCAGCTTTTGGCTGACAAGCAGAATGTCATTATAACAGTGTCTTTTCATGCTTTAACCATCTTCAAACATACTCAGTTACAGTGTGCAGACCGCTTAGCTGGAATTAATCCACTTTCCTTTGTAAATTACATTGCTGCTTCCTCCACTGTAAATTTATCCTTGCTCCTCTAATCAATAGAGTAATTCAACAATGCAGAGTCATTGGTTTCTTAATGTAAGAGCCGTTGGGCTTTGTTCGAAGAACAAAAACCATAAGAAAAGGTAACTCTCAGTCAGTTTTGTTTTTACGTATGAAAAAGAAAGGCAACTGCCCAAATACCCTTGTAGAAAGTTTAACAACTCTGATCCAAAAAATAACAATGTTATTAGATGTAAACAAACAAAATGACTGTCTAAAAAATATCTACCTCACAGTAATCAAAATGAAACCTAACCAAAAAATACAATCCAGAAAAGGTCAGGGGAATGCTGGAAATATGAGATATAATGAGAAATATTGAAACTTATTTGTGGTACTAAAAAAGTGTGCAGAAAATTAGGATCCTTTCTTCTGCTGTATTTTAAGTCAATGTGCTCTTGAGAATGATTTATCCTAAAATCATTAATTACTCTGTAGATTAAATATTTATTAACTTGACTCTTCTACAGTTCAAGTCACCTGAGCAACCTTCTTTGAGCTACATATTTATTTTCTTCTCAACTTCAATAGTAATTGTACAGGCAAAACTGAGTCAAGTATTTGTTCCATAGTCTGCTCAAAATAAAGAATAGAAAATATATCTTTGTTTAAAGTTATGACAAACTTTAATATTGGAAGGGTACCCATACAAGGAAAAAACACTTTCTTTATAGATGAGATCACAGAAAAAGGTCAAAAGTGGCTATGGAGTTTTTTGCTTTAGTGTGAGCCAAAATGAACACAGAATAAAGCATATGCACTACTAGAAAAAGGAAAATGCTGTAAACTGTGTACTTAGTGGTTCACAGACTCAAACACATTGGAGTAAATAACATATGCAGAGTTACCTTAAACCTTAAGCATTCCTTTATATCCTAAAGCACTTAACCAAATTATTTTTATTCTAATGGGTGATAGGTGGTGTGTAATATATAACCATATTTACTTATATTACTGTAATGTTACTGTGAGGAAATTTTTCACTGAAATTGCAAAAGATTTGGATATCTGGAGTACTCTTCATAAGTGCCAAACTGAATTTGATTCCTAGGGTTCTTTGTCTGTCAGTGTTAAGTCTTGATGACACAGGGGGAAAAAAGCTCACAGTTCTACAGGGAGTCGTCCTTTCTTATGCGGGCAGAAGAGACCGTTTTAAATCCACTTTATACCAGTTCCCCGAAAAATATTTGTTCATGTGCCAGGTTACACTATATTAGCAAAACTTTTAACTGAAACTGATCATTTGAAAACACTGATTTTTAAACACTAAAGTTATTTCCTGGAAAGAGCTTGGTTTTAATCAATCAGCTTTCATTTTCTTTTTAAATAAGCCATTAAAAATGTTCACATGTTTTCTATCAATGTTTTCTAGATGAAATAACAGTAAACGTCTTATGTTCTTCTTGTCTGAGCTTATTTTTGCAGTCAAATCAAGGTAAGTTATATTTAAAAATACTCTGGTAGTAAGAGAACATATCATTTCAAAGTCTCCCAGCTTTGTTTCACGTATAGTGTATACATGTATTCAACATGGCAGAAATTGTTGATAAGCTGAAAAATTTTGTTAAACAGAGAAAAACCTTTTGCAACCAGCTCTATTTTTAAGACCAACTCATCCAGGCTGGATGAGGCTTTGAGCAACCTGGTCTAGTGGAGGGTGTCCCTGCCCATGGCAGGGGGGTTGGAACTTGATGACCTTTAAGGTCCTTTCCAACCCAAACCATTCTATGATTCTATGATTCTGTGATTCTATTTTATGCCTATCCCTAGCATCTGTATAAGCATCAGAAATTCCTGCCGCTAAGTTCTTCAGATGTCTCTGAAACCTGCAGTTGTTACTGTATTTTTCAAGTAGCCCTTCCTCATTTGTCTTCCCAAGGTTAGATGTTATGATGGGTTCCCTTTCAAAAAAAAGTGACTCCACTATTAGAAAATTTCAGATTTTTTGAGCACTTGCAGTTTTTTCTGTAGTGAATTCAGATGTAAAATTAAAGGGAAGTTTCTACTTTATTTATTTTCACCCCCTTCTGCTTAGCTAGACCAAATCACCTACCCTGATGACTCCTTCAACATTTTTTCATTACACATTATAAGTGATATATCTACCATTTACTTCTGAATTAGTGTGCTAATTAAAAGAGTAGACTGAACTTACCAAGGCAGCAAACTCACTCAGGTCTCATTAACTTTGCTAAGGACGCTGAAAATTTAGGCTTCTTTTTAATCAGGCCTATTTATAGACAGGTCATTGACTAGAGCTAAGCATGAAGACTTAGGAAATCTGCCCAAGTGTTTATTTACAAAACTAGGAGCAGCAGATGTGGCATTCATAGTTGCAGGCCTTGAAAGGGGCTGAAGACACCAGAGAAGCAGAAGGGAAGGAAATAAAAAAATCAAAGGAAAAAATCTCCCCTGGCCCCAATAAGTAAAGCCCTCTCCTGGCTTCCAGCTTGAGAGTGGAATTTCGTCATCAGGACCTGAAGTGGTGACAAGTCAGTAAGTGAGCTCGTTGCATGGGTAATAGACTGACACAGTTTTCCTTCGCATTGCATTTACTGAGCAGCTCTGGCAGCGGATCTAGAGGGAGATACTTACATTGCCCTCCCAGCTGGTGGCCATCTGCCTTAGTGACAACTGCCAGATGGAGGAAAAGCGCATGAAATCTGGGATCAAACACTAAATAAAAGAAAATTACTTTGAAAGCAACTTTGTCATATTATAAATAGACTGTTTTAAAATGTCTCACATGTTTTAATTAGAAGGGGGAAAGGGAGGTAATGAGGTAGATATAAACCTGAGAGAGAAAGATAGTACAGCAATTTGCAGACTGCCTCCCTCTCCTCTGAATGTCAATGACACTAATTTAGAGATACATTTTGATGTTCTTACATCAAAAAGTACCCGTTAGATGAATACAAGAATTATCAAATAGAGTTTCTTTTCCCCATGTGGTTAGCAGGGTGGGAGCCTCCCACAGCTGCATTTCCAGCTGCTGACAGTGCCTCTCTCAAGTGACTTGCTCTGACCCTCTGCACTGACTAACCTTCTGAAACCAAACTCAGAGCAGGGCTGGTGATGACAAGTGTCACCAAACTGAAGCCTCATTAGCCCCCTGCATTGATGAATCAGCAGCTCAGCCTGAAGAAGGAGGAACAGGGAAACTGACGGTTCCCTTTTGCACCCCTTACACAAGCTTAATTATGTAAAGGGTAAACAAACCCTCCTTAATTCACTCGGAGATTAAAAAAAAAAAAAGACTAACAAAAACAACAAACCTTGAAGACCTTGAAGACCTCGCTTTTTTTGTAGATAATTCATGGATTCCTGGGAAACCAGGGTTAAAGGAGCTCTCCCACACACTCCTAAACAGACAAGAAAAATTGAGTGTTGTGCATCATCAGAAAGAAAATGCAAAATACAGAGGCAGGGAGATTTACGGGTCATGGAAGTTTATTGCTATTACAGTACCACAGGCAAATGTTGCAGTAGTGAGTGCTGGGAAACTCAGTGTCTTCATTTATAAATGTTAACATCCCCCGTGCTGTTTCTACTTTTAAAAAACTTGACTGAAAATAATTTTGGTTTTACCTGGCTATAAAAGAATTTGAAAAAAATGTATATTTTTCCTATTAATAAAATATGGGGGACAGACTTCAGAAAAATTGTGTAGCTGAAATTACTTGAGGAAAGAGTTTTGATTTGACAAAATAATAGCCATTTGCAGAGGGGAAAGTGTTTTCTTTTCTTCCCTAGAAATTGGTTTTCATGTGACCTATTTAGAAGACTCATTTTATCATTTTTTCAGTGTAATTCTAGATGTATGTGTGTGTGATGGTCACCATTTGGCTAAGACCAAGACCATTAGCTGTCAGCTGTGACCATCTCACATCACCCTGCACTCTGTGCAGAGGGGGACACATGACACCTAGAGAATAGTGAATATCAGGGTTGTTAACACGGATGTTGCACTATGCTGATACAAATAGAAGTACTCAGAACTGGGAAAGTCTCCTTTATGTCTCCTACATTTCCTTATGGAAATAGCATACATTTTGCAAACCATGAAGAGTATCATCAAGAAGCTCTTGCCTCAACTTTGCAGGATGCAAAAGGAAATTGCACTTTCCTTTAGGCATTTTAATTTAATTTAGCATGATATTCCATGTAACAGCAGCATTGTGTCATGAACAGATTTACTTGATGGAACACGGTCATCATATGGGAAAAGAATCAGTGCACTTTTTTTTTTCATAAATGCAAAAAATTCAAAATAAGTTGATCGTGGAAGTATTGTTAAACTGTGGCGTGAATACTGCTTTATACTGGAACTGAAACAGCCATCTTTGAAGATAATAAAGAAAGAAACATGGAAATCCCTGACAGCTCACACGGTACCTACAAACTTACACTGGAGTTCTTCAGAGGTAGGCCTTTCAAACGTTTAGTGAAAAGAAGGGTGTATATTCATCACATATTTGAGTCAACCTCAAAGTTATTCACCAGAACAGTACTGACAGCTCAAAAGTAAATGACAATTAGTTCTGCTTACTACTTGCAGCAGGATTCCTGAGAAATTGGAAATACCCCAGGAAGAACATACATCGGTCTTACTCAGGTCTCACCATCACAGAATACATGCACTCTGTCCTACATAAGCAAACAAACAGAGGATTACCAACACTTCCCTTAACAATGCAATTATGTTTCCTAGGTCAAACCCTACTATTTTAACATTTTGTTTTTCCTGAATGTTCAGTGATTTGTCAATGCATTATATCAAAAATAATTTAGCAGCAAACACCTAATATGAAGCATTTGTCAGTAAGATTCAGAGATACTGCTCTATTGTTAAAAAGAGAACTTTTGTATGCCTCACAGTAGTAGTAGTACTACTACTAAAGCACTACTTTACTCGGAGTCGTATTTGAAGGTCTTGAAGATTCATCACAGAGATTATATTATAATTCTTTTCTGACCACCCAGGCAAATTGTATGTATTTCAGAGTAAGCAAACAGCGCAGCAGGAGGATAAAGGGGAAGGAACCTAAGGAGCTCTTGATGAGAGTGGACTATAACCATTTTGTGGCCACCCAAGTTTACCACCTGCATTACAGGATAAGGAAGCTCAGGCCTTGACAGTGATGGAAAAAGAACAGATTATCCATTTATAACATTGCTATTCAAAGACAAACATCATTGAACAGTTCTATTTTACGCATAAAGATCTTTATTTGCAATGTTATAGCTGAATTACTAGTCACGCAGAAGACGACAAAAGCATAAAGAGGACTGGAGGAAGACACATTCAAAAATTTTGCAAAAACTACTATTGCTGTGCATAGCGCTCATGGGAATTTACAGCTGCATACGTTCCCTGCTTCTCTTTGAAGATAATGGGATCTCATATATACAATTTCAATTGCATCTGTAAATTCCCCATACCTTGTGGTTTGGAGAGTTAGTTTGGTTCTAGCTGCTGAGTCACAAAAGCTCACATCTTTAAGTAACAACTGAGAATGATCTGATAAGGTACAACTAAAACTGTAGCCTTGCACCCTTCCCTCGTTCTGCCTCCCTCTCCCACCTTGTCCATACTGTGGCGTTACAGAAAAAAGGCTAAACTGAGTATGAAATATGATGGGCCAGTTTGGAGCACCATCAAATTCTTAGTTTGTCCTCTGTAACATGAATCCAGGCAGCACAACAATGTAAAGTTTATGTGCTACTTCTTATGACACCCTTTATTGTGAAATCTTGGTCCTACCCAAGCATACGTATAGGATACTGGAAGAACTCACGGGAAGGAAGTACACAGCCCCGCAGCAGCCATTATGCAGCTCAGAGCACATCCTGAAGTAAGCAACAGCTGGGATCAATAAGAGGTATGAGACAGTTGAAATGAAGTTCCTCTATTTTGCAGCTGAACATGAAATTTCACACATTTCCAATTTTTCTCAACTCTCTTTCTTTGACAACTTGCGTTTTCAGAAAGTCTAAAATGGTCATGGTTGTTGTCAGAATCCACGAGTAGCAAAGAACTCCTCGAGCCATGAACTGCTGGTAGTTTGCAACTAAATGGGTCTCCTCTTCACTCTGTAATTCTGCACAGAGAAGCAAAGAGCAGTCTGGGTATTTCAAACAAGTGATTCACAGAAAAAAACCAAAAAAAACCCCCAAAAAACCCCCCAAAAAAACCAAAAAAACCCCAACAACAACACAACACCACAGGACCATCTATGACTTTTTCTGTTCTTCAACTGCTGTAAAAACTCATTTTTTACTAAAACTACAAACCAGATCAAAAATCTTTTAAACTTTATCTTAAAAGATTTATCTTAAAATATTACTTTGTCTTAAACTGTTATTTTCCAAAATTTTTTAACAGATGAATGACAATTATATGCCTTTGCCTCAATAAAAGCTTACTCACTAAAAGTCCAGTACAGCACAAACATCTCAGAGGAATAAACCGAGCAATCTCTCCTAAATTACCAAGACTCCCTTAGCATGCCCACTTGTGTCTCACAACCTCATTCTCCAGAGTCTGATTGCTACATAAGTCAGAGAAGCAGAGCTGATGATTGAATGCTAAAAGGGGATGGTGTGTAATACCTTATTAGGCATTCTGCAGACTACTCAGAAGTGGTTTATTTCCTCTAAGAATTTCAATTAGCTGCTAAAGAACAGGAAGCTGCTGAAGCTTCCATGAGAAAGAAGCTAAAGATGCAATTTTCAGCTGGTCAACAGGTAAGAGGCAATTTTCATCCTATTATGTTGTGTTCTGCAGGAGACAGATTGGGCTAGTGTGCAAGAAAATGCTTTACTAGCACTTTAGCAAAGACCCATCACCCTCTAGAATTCAGGATTTTGTCTGAAAAACTAAAAGAGAACTCTGCAGTCTGGATAATGGAGGCATGGGGGAACTTAACCAGTGTTGTGTTGCCTGTTCAAGTCAGCAAATTTTTAAAAATGCTTAAATGAGAGACAAACCATGCACATTCACCACGTGCTAACTCTGAGGTCCAAAAAACCAGTGTGCTGTTGATCGTTAAGCCCAGAAGATGTCTGCACACATTTTGTACAGATAGCCTTGTCAGTCAAATACTAAAGATAATATTTTGATCTACTATAAATCAGAAATGTCTTGCAAATATTTCATCCTTAACCCCGTAAAATGAGGTAGTTTTTGTCAACAACCTCTTTCCCCATGTACGTAATATATATATTTAACCATAGCTTTTATTTTCCTATGTTCAGAGTCCACTGACGAGAATAAGAAACTGGCCCTTCCTTTCAATGGGAGAAAATTATGCCCCAGAGAGCTGTGTCTATTACTAGATATGCACATCGATAGAAAGATGATAGCTCTGGTTAACAGCGATGAAGGGCTGTTGGCTCTAACAGTAGTGAAGAGTTCTGACTTGAGTTTGCCAATTCAGCATGTAGATAATTCTTGGCTTTTTATCTGCTGATTTCCAAAGTGTTTTCATTGGAGAACACTATGGAGAGTTCTTGCCAATTTACTTCATGACAGTTTGTTTCTTCTTTTCCTTGTTATGTCATTTTTCACTTTTAGAAACTGTTTATACTGTTTTCTTCTGCCCTCCCCTGTTCTAAACGACAATTGCTTTTTTTTTTTTTTTTTTGTAGTCTTAGTCTCAATCCTGTTATTGTATCACTTCTTGTTTCCTGAGGTGCAGTGCTCACATGTCACTGGTTTTCCCTGTTTTACCACTTAGGAAAGGTTCAGCATCACTTGTAGGAGTACCTTAAGGGTGGGTCACTTGGTAGCTCCTGTGGGGCTGGCCGTCCATTTTTACAAGGCTGCACCAAGAACAAGGGAAGCAGGAAAAAATCAGGAATTTATAGCCTGCTACTTCAACTCACAACCACTAGACAGTGCATGTGAGCAGTCCTCAGGCCCATTTGGTGTTGCTAAGAAACAGGGAAGTGGGCCAGTGAGCTCCTATTGTTTCAGAAAATATGTACATGGCAGGTAAAAATGAACATCCTTCCCAGTTCTAGCCTGGCGTTCTGCTATCTTTCCATACACAGCAGTTTCCATGTGACAGAGCACTGACTGAAATGTAGACCTCTTGGAGCCAGGGTGCTGAGTCCAGGGACCAGACTTAGCCTTCCAGGACAATTCATCCAATGTACGGCCCAACTTCTAATTTTTCAAGAGCAAGGAGCAAAACCAAACTAAAGATTAATTTTGTAACATCCCACAGTGTAATGCCTGTTTCTGAGAAGGGAAATACACCCTATCATCTGAACCATTTTAAGCATTCCCTTTCACATGACAGCATGTGTATATGCATACATGTGTAGGTGTGAGTCTGATGAAATCTGAGATCACTTTGTGCCTTTCACTTTCACCAATGTCCATATGTCACATGATGAGAAAATAGCTTCAGTGTGTTTTTAGAAAGATACTCGTTAACATATATATCTTTCTGATCACCCTGCACTGGGTGCATTGACACATGCTCTTACCATACCACAGAGGATGCCTGTATTAGTGTCATGCGGTGAATCCAGACACATGACAAAGGAAAAGACAATGATACCTACCTGAGAAGTGCTCCTAGTGTCTATCCAAGAAGTTTGTGAGCGATGGAGCAGTCAAGAGAGCAGTCAAGTACTGGAAAACATGACAGAAATATGTAACCCCTGACTTCCCACTCCCACTAGATCAACTGCTCAGTGTGAGTGAGGGAGCCCTGCCTTTCACAAGGCTGATATCTGTCAGAAGCAGCTGCAGAGAGGGACACCCAATTCAGCCTGTTCCAAGTACCCTGAAAGGCCCCCATAAGAAAAAAAATTGGATTTTGATCACAATATGAGTGTCAGGTACTACACATCAATTAAAATAACCTTGAAATTATTTCTATAAGATTCATACAGTCATCTAAATGTTTGTATTATGACTGTCATGGACAGGAATTGATATATCTATTACTTTCATCTACATTCCTAAGTCTCACCTGCATTTTTCATTCTGTAAATATCAGATTAAATTACTTTTAAAAGAAACCTTGAGCTTTGAACACATGTATAAACCATCCACTTACATTACTGTAGTGAAAGAGACACTATTTGAGTGGTTTGGCACAGAAGAGTGAGTTCATTGGACAGATCTGTTCTTGTAGTTTTGCAGGAGGTTACCAGGGCCAGCTTTGTTCCAAATAAATTTACTGACCTAAGTGAACTTCCTATCAACAAAATTCTCTCAGGCTCTCATTACTCCTCTTCAAATATTAATCAACAGCTGCTGAAAAGTTATGAGTGTGTTTGTAATTTTCAGTAAAATTGATGGAACTCCTATCTTCTGAAATGTAGAAGGAGGTTTTTCTTCCTAACCTTGGTGTGAATTTCCTGATTTATTTTTTAAATAAATTACCCTTCTGAACTCCCATGTCTCCTGTCTTTGTCAGAAAGGATCCCAGGCTCTGCCCTGACAGGCATGGATAGCTTTCGCTGATGCCTATAAATTCAGCCTTTCAAAGCAGTGACCCCTACTGTAGAAAGATGCTGATATTTGTCAGAATTCTGTTGTGCATAAACAGGATGTGGTTACTCCTTTTGAATTCATGTAAACATTTAAGATTTCTGTTGGGAATCAGTATAATTTGTACTGCTGGCAGTCAGGGAGAGGCTCCTGCTTGTGTAAACACCCCTTATTCAAAGTGGTGCCTTGAAGGTCTCACTTCTGCTTCGAGGGTGCATTGGGCAGAGCTCAGTGACCAACACACAGTCATCCTCAAGGGACTCTCAAGACTTTATAAATCCCTTTGAGAAGTGGAATGGGATGCTCATTTCTGTTGCTTTTCCTCTTCCTACACCCATAAGAAGGTACTGTTTTGCCCTCAAGGTCCAAAAGTATTGTATACTTACACACAAAAAATAATACCATATCACAATATGCTTAAGACCTGATGATAATATTCCTGAAACTGTTTTAAATAAGAACTTTGGAGCTTTGATATCTGGGACATTGCACCTTTTAAAGTCAGATCGAAGTGCTAGTTATTGGACAGCTGAAGCAGGAAATAAAAAATGCAGCAATGAGATTACTGAGACACTCTACACAGTTAGAATAAACCCTACCAGATCTTGAGTAAGTTATTCTGGTGTTTCATTTGTGGAAGAAAAAAAGAGTAGTCCTAGTATGCCAGAGTGACTTTACCTGCAAACAATATCTCATTTGTTCAAGCTTTTACAGGATCGGGCCCTGTGCATTGCTCTCCGTGCCTAAGGATTACATCATGTCCTTTTGACTTTCCTTCTGTTCAAAGAACCTAAAACACAATGCATTTTTTATGACCCAGGTCATCTTTTGTTTTCCCATGGAGCACAAAAACAACATTCAACAAATTTGACTGATAAAAGATTTTTATCTTACATGGGAAAGCAATGCTGTTTCTCTAAGCCACACATAATGTATTAGTAATAATGGTATTCCACTTCAAACAAATTACAAACTAATGTTAGTGTTCTTAACAATGTTATACTAAATAATGACTCCCCACAGGCCAATTTGCATACAAAATGTAACATTTAAAGCCAAGTTACAATTAGCACTTTGTTATGGAAGTCTGTGGATTGTAATTTACTGAAACAAAGTTATACTTGCTGCAAGGAATTTTAATTTATGAAAAATTACCCATTTAGCATTGCTGTCACAGTGGACCAACTTGTACTAAAATGATGAGTACCTAATAAATACATCTATTATTAATGTAATGAATGACAAAAATGAAACAAAGTCAATGTAGTATTAATGATTGTGCCTCTTCATAAATAAGGGACAAAAGTCGACAGCTCTTTCTCTCTTTACTGATGATGGCACGTAGAGCAACACGTGTGTGAGAGGAGGAGGAAGGAGAAGGGTCTGAGAGAAGAGGGAATTAAGATAATGAAGGGAATGAGAAAAAGCAAGGAGGGGTACATTGAGCAGAAAGAACAGAAATACCCAGGATATTAATCAATTGAAAATTAGTCTAAGAGTAAAATTGAAAAATCTAGCTCAGTAAAGATGAACCACAATAGTACTTCATTTCCCTTGGGTGATTGCCATAAATCACCTGATAATGATAGTGAAAGTTCTCAATCCCACAGACTTTATTTGAAGGGAAAGAACATTAATCATTTGATGTGAGTACTTACAAAGCAATAACATACAAATACAGACATTCTGATGTTTAAAAATAGGTTTTCCATTCACTCTCTTAAATTCATGCTTGCAAACTTGAGTTTTGCTGTTCATTTCAGTCTGAGATAGTTTAGACCTCAGGGTTGTCTGGTGGATCTTCCATTTAAAAAATAAAAGGCCATAAGAGTACCTAAAATGTCAATCTGTTTGGCAAATACTGCTAAATACGGTCTGCAAATATCAGCTGAAATTTTTTACGGATTTCCTTTCATTTGTAGACATGCTTTTGTACTCCCTTCCCAAACTTTCTACTACAGCAGGACACAGTTCCACAAGTACTGCGACGTGTCACCAGAGCAGGAACTTGGTCTTTCTATCAACCAGACCTGGGAGGAGAGGGGGTCACATCCATCTGTATCCTGGGTTCCCGTGACTAACTACAGAAGTGCACTGTCATCATCGGGTCTGCTTGCATGGCAGGGAAAGACCTTGCCAACTCAACCTGTGGCTTGTCCACCAGCTGTAGGTCTCCACACCACCTACAGTGCCATCACTCAGGCCAGGAAGGAGAAGGCAGGGCAGGGGACAAACATGCAAAACTCACACAGGCTACAAGAGGCCATGACAGGTCTGCAATATTTATGCAGCGGACACTTCCATTATAGATGTTTCAAAACCACTTGGGTAATCTGGTCTCTTCAGGGAACAGACATTCCCACATAATTTATCTGACTAACCAGAATGACTACATGAGTTCAGCCCTTTCACATCTGAAGGAATCACTGGGAACTCTGCTTGTGACAGTCCACTGAGCTAAAAACAATGTGGAAAATGATCTCCCCATGGATGTCCTATGAGTAAAGAGAGTCTAAATTTAAGATAAATCATTCCTTGAGATTATTTACTCACCTCTAGCTAATATGACAGATGTTTTAATCTATAAAAATAAATCTTGACACTGTAAACTCAAATTAGGTCATAGCTTGGCTTTGGTAGGAGGATACTTAGGCAGCACTGGTTGACTGAAGAATTAAGTGAAGAATGTGGTAAACACCCAATGAGAAACATAGATTCAGTCACTCGTAAAAAAACACACATATATATTTCACACCCTTGTCAGCTTCCTATTTTGATAGAGAGCAGTGTGAATGGTGCACTCAAGACTGTACTGTATGTCAAAGAAAGCTTGGAGGACCAAACTGAGCACTGAAGTTAGTAGTCACCACTCCATTGTTCTCTGTGGTTTTACATCCACTGACACCAGCACAAAGCTTTACTTTGGTTCTATGAATATCTTTTTACTAAGAATTGTTTCTTTTCCTTAGCCATTATATCATTATGTGCTTTTACAAAACAACGCCATGTTCCTTTGATCGAGATTCTTCTATCAAGGCTTCAAAAAATCTAATAATAGAACAAAATGTTTTAAAAATAACTGGGAGGGACATGGAAAAAAAAGGCAAAATAGAACAGATTTGCTAAACGCTTCTTTTTATTTTTAGATTGCTTAGTTCTCTTCTTTATAAACAGTTTCATTGCTTTATAGGAATGTATTCAACTCATGCAATTCAGATTCTGGATCCAGCCTAGTCTGGCTCCTTACGTGACACTATGCATAATGGATGTTCTCATGGAACTGGCTGAAGCTGTTGACTAGAACACAACTTTAAACCTTGGGTTAAATCCTCCTGGAAAATGAATCAAAAACTCTCATTGCAGTATAAAAAGCAAAACTATAGAGGTGCATCTATTGCTGTTAGAAGTTAATTCACAAAAAATAAATGCCTCACTTATATTTTTCCTCGCCTTTATAAAGAATTGTCAGCATGCTCAAAACTGCCTGTTCTGGTACTCAAACATTGCTATTGTGTTCCAGGGGCATACTTTTTGGTTTTTAAGTTTTTCTAGTTTGGAAGATAATTTTGACAAGCACCTGTTCCGCACTCTCAATCTGGAACCTGACAGACAAGGTGAATTTTTTCTGGTCTGCCTGAAAACACCAGCAATGCATGTTCTGTTGACCAAATGCCTTAGCTTCACCTGAGGAGCTGCTATTGTTCTCAGTCTTCATTTCTCTTTTCATGCTTCATGTGACATTCCCATCATTTGAACCCTTATGATAAACGGCATTCTACTGAATCCCATTTTAAAGTAGTTTCCAACAGATTTAAAATGTTGAAGTTGCAATCAACAAAAAAAATTTAAAAAAATGGAAATAAATAACTGCTCAATAGAACTTAATGAAGGATCTTATCCTTCTTTCCCATGAATTCTTTATTTCTATTTCATCTGAAATTTCTTATTTTTGTATTCTGGCAAATGAGGTAAAATGAGGTGAAACATTCTTTTATAAATAGAAATGTTCTCTCAGTTCACCATTATAAACAATCACTGAGAGGATGAGTTCTTAGGAACTATCAAGAAATGACAGTGGCAGCATCCCTTTCTGACAGCTGTGCTTTATACCCTGGAGATTTTATTGAACTTATAGCACTGTATGATCTAATAGTAAATGGCCATAGTTATAAATGGTTAGGAACGTTGTCTACACTGACCGAATCAATTTTCTCCAGCTTCACACCTGAAACCAATATGAAACTAATAGCCAAAAATTTCTGGGCAATTTCTGGAAAATAAAGCTATGGTTCAGATCCCTACTGGAAAGACTAAAAGGCAGGGGTGATTATTTTACTACGTGAGGTTACCGGGAAATTTTAGAGTGGCATCATTCAGTAAACACATACTGCCCCTTTACCTGGAAATGATTTGACTTTGATTCTTTTTTTCTCATTCTCCAAAAACTAAGAAGATTAAGTAAAATGCATAAAGCCTCATCTCAGCTTTTCATCTGATGTGAATCAGTGTGAGTGACTTCTGTAACCCTGTGCCCATTTACACAGCTGGGTATAGGACAGTTTTATTAAAGGGAAAGACTGTGATGCAATTTAGTGAACCATATTGAAATAAGATGTTTTAACAGACTACAAACAACAATAAAACTTTTTAATTCAAAATCACAAAAAGGTTAATTTAATAACATAGTTAATTGAGACCCCGCTTCAGAGCAGTATTTATCCAAGTGTTTTATAAATCCAAAGCCAATTATCAAGGCTATGTTGGAGCTGAAAGATAACAAAGCTAATGGAGGGGTAGAAGGTATGGAGAACGTTATTTTTACTCAAAATTCATTCAGTGACATACACTAAAATCTAAATTACAGAATAGTAAATGTCACTTGACTGATAGAAATGGTAAATTCTTAACTTACTTCAAACAGATAGAACATATCCAAACTACAACTTTCTTTGTCAGTACAACATTGTTAGTAGATGTAAACGAGTATGATTTGAAAATGTATTCATTCTGAAACTTCATCTGATAGCAAGAGTGAATAGTAGGTACTTTTAAGGCCACACGTAACATTAATAAAATCATGTAAGTCATATAAGACACGGATGTTTCCAAGTTTAAAATTATGCATACCTGATATTATTATACCTTTCAATAGTTTTAGTATGCATATAATTCAACTTTATTTATAAACAAAATGTGATTAATGGGGATATGTATACACTCAGAATATGTACCAAGGGTTGCTCTTTTGCACCTGTGATTGATGGTTTCCTTCCCTTTGTTGATATATGAAGTTTTTAAAAGAAAGGGGGTTTTTTGCAGCCACAGATGTTGTATCACAGAGAATTATGTTTCCTATTATAAATAGTTCAGGTGTAAAGAAAAATTTCAGAGAGAAATTTCCTGTTTATATACATTTATCTTCAGTAATTATCTTTGAAGAGAAATCTATAGAAAAAGAAGAACTGCATATATAGGTAATACTGACACGTTTTAGTCACTTGTTTTTAAATGTTTGAACAACACAAAAACTAATCTTGAAGTTAATGTTATGTTTCTCCTCCCTATTCACTGTCTGAGATGTGCATAGCTAATTTTGAAACAGATATTAATCTTTTTTCTGTTTATAGTAAATGTCCATCCCATATTGTAACTTTTTGCAGTGTTGATTAGATACACATACTAAAAGAATATGATGTCTAATATCTATATTTTTGACTGAGAGGAAGCAACTGGAATACCTGATAACATTTATCTGATACAAGATTCCATCAACTATTGCGAAATTTCCAGTAAGGTAAGACAAGAATTGTATGTCTAAGTATTAAAATATCCATCAGATTAGATATATACTTCTCAAGGAGCAGAACAGAATCTCCTAGGATACAACTAATTATCAATTAAGGAAGGAATACATCGGAAGTACCAACTGATAGATTATTAGTGCCATTACATTTTGTTATAGAATTAATTCAGCTGCCCTTAAATGATGCCTTCGAGATGATGCAGTAGTGAACAGGGACAAAACTATTAAAACCAGTGGGGGGTCAAGGAGAAGTCAGATTCTCAAACTAAAATCTTGTTAAAATTCCAATCAAAAAAACCCTTCACTTTTTCCAGTCTTTAAAAAAGTTACATCAGACTCTTTTCTGTTGGAAGAGTAGTCTTCCAAGACAAACATTTGACATGATATCTTTTTTTTTTTTTTTTTTTTTAATCAAGGCTGGTATAACAATTCAACATAGTCTACCTTCTGTAAAAAGAGTGCAACCAGGTTAAGATCTGTAAATGCTTTGGAGGTATATCTTAATTCAACTGGAGTTTAACTATTTTTTTATTTTTTTTTTTTGTCTTGGTTCTTCCTGTTTTAAAAGTGATTTCACATCTGACACACCTTAGACACAGCATCAAGAATTAAAATAACATTCTAAAGAAATGAGTGATTAACTGTGAACAAAAGTCCTTCTTAAGCTTTAAAGTATACTGTAGTTCATTTTAGAAGAATTTTAAAAAGAAAAAATCAAAGAAAAAAAAAAAAGTCCAAGAAAAGAAGGGTTTCTCTGTCTACTTTTTAAATGTTGATAATTCCAGGAGCACTTTTTCAAACTACATTTCTGAAGACTACGTAGGAGAAATATATAGAACTAATATTTGATGCATGTAATAATGTATCAAATGTTGCAGTTTCCTTGGTGAGAAGAGAAAGCCCTGGTTAGACAAAGCTTGTGCATTTTAGCTTTGGCACTGTGAGAATCCTCTCCTCTGTTGTGGGTGCCCCTCTCATAGGAGCAAAAGTAACTGTATATGCCTATGTTTTCAGGCTTTTGCATTTGCTTTGTTGCCTGGGTCACACTGTTATGAGGAGCAGTCACCATAGAGTTTAATGAGACAGAAAGGGATGGGTTCTCTTTCTTGCTGGTATTCAATGTGAGATGATTTCTACAAGTCTGTGTAACAGAAAAAGCCTTTATGTATTTAAATTGCAATTAAAACTCTTCAGAAACAATTTTCAATTTGCCTGCTTACTTAGAAATCATGGATGACCGTCAGTAGCTATGTATATTAAAGATGAAGGAGGAAAAAAAGAGAAAGCATTAATTATTTTTTTTTTTAAATTGCATTAATGCAGTTTCATTGATTCAACATGCCATTGGCAGAGCTTGTCAGAAGAGCTCTGTGAAGAAATTGATTCTTCGTCAGATTTGAGGTGGAACACACATCAAGGAATGAGAGAGATGTCAACTAAGTGGCTTATCACTTTAAGCTCTACTTTATTCTGAGTTATTTATCTACAAAAAATACATAGATACACAGATATTCAATAACTGTGAGTTATTTCACAGTGTAAGTAATTTAAGGGATCACTAAATTAAAACTTTTTTTTTTTTGTAATCTACTGATATTCTTGAATGTAAACATAGCTGAACCTCTCTAACATCTAAACATAAACTACTGTTTATGCATCCATCCTTTAGAAAATACAGATAAAAGTAACTGGAACTTTCCCCTTGTATAAGGAAGCAAATGGATAATTGTATCTAAAATAAGCTAGGTAATGTTCCAGAATGCTCACTTCTCATTTATAAATATTTCTCGTATGCTCAGAGATATGTCATATGCTGTAGTTATGCATTCTTTTCCAATTTGCAGGTACAGACCTTTATCTGATATTTTTTCTGAAATCATTGATACAAAGCAGAGGTAATATAACAATAAATGTTCAGTAAATTGGATATATGAAGGAAAACAGACTGCTGCTCACTTTTCTCTCAAATTGCTTTTTCACCTGCCTGCAGAAAACTTCAACAGAGCATATAATAAGTATATGGGCTATTACATTAAAAATAATTCTCAAAGGTTATTTTTCATGTAGAGAGGCCCATGAATAGCAGGAAAGAAGATGTCTCGGATGTTGGTGATTGCGTCAGAACAGCAACCTAGACTAGGGAATTTGAAACAACTTCTGGAGTACAGTCTTAGGAAAGTATATTAGAGTCAGCCTTGGTGAGTTATTCCCTGAGTCGCATATCAAAAATAATTTTGCTCTTTTTTTAAAATGAATGATAACCAATTTTTATGCTACTGTATGTGGAGTAGTCAGCAGCTTAAGATGATGATATAAAACGACATTTTCTACTTATTTTCTTTTATGCTTGTGAGTGAACCAGCTGTACGACACTATGGTATATATGTGGGAGTTTGCACCTCATTAAGCCTTAAATTATGCTAGCTATCTGTCTGCAAAGCTATTGTAAAAAGAGAAACTAGGGAAAAAATACTGCAGTAGAATGACACATCAACTTTTTAAAACTTGCCACAAAAACAGCTGAAGAAATTGACTTTTCGTAATCTTTTTCCCTAATAACTGTACTTTATGTAACAAGGTCTGAGCTGTTCATAAATGTACAAATAGACAAGGCCTGGTTCAGTGGCTAAAATGTGTCATGTCCTTTTGTTCATGTTCCAGAAGTTAGGGAATTTCCATTAATAAAAGGGAGCAAACCACTAAGGAAGCTAGCCAAGGGAAGAAAACCACCAAAACTGTTGAAGGAAAATATATTGTATAATTCCACCCTTGTGACCTAATGGAACTTTTGAAAGAATATAAGAACTTTAGTCTCAGATAAACACTTTCAGCAACTGAAGAAGTTGCTCTTGAGTTTTATCCCACCTATACATAGCAACAAATCTAGGACAATTTCTCTTTGGAAAAACACACCACCAGCAGCTACAGATGCTAGTATTTGCCATTGGTAATAGACATTATGCTCTCAGCTTTCTTAGTTGGAAAGGACAGCAATGTAGTGAAAAAAAATCTTGATATTTCTTGAACAAAGAATTATGTATGAAAGTATGTATGACAGATGATGTCAGAGACAAGGAATCTTCTGTTCCTGTTGATGAGAACAGTAATAGTACAATGTTAAAATAAGGAAAAGTAACAAAAGCATCATCACTGTAACTCCATTCTTATGACAGAATACCCAGATCTCATAACTAGAAAATGCTCAAGAATTTTTAGAAGAATAGTTGTGTGATATAAACATAAGCAGTACAGAAGTTGCACTAGAAAACAATACAACTGTGGGAGAAGAAGCTGAATAAAATCTATAGTTTATGAACAGTGGTATTTAGAAACTGGAAGAGTAGGAAAGAATTTAAAGGATCTGGCAAAATATGAGGGGCAACATGTCACAGGTGAGTGTTCAGATAAAAGTGTGACTTAACAGAGTTCAATGGCAAGGTTCACTCTATTACTTACTACATTGAGGAAACATGCAGAAGGAAAATCAGGTTAGAATCGTTCGGAATAATTTATACAGGGACTGGAGATGCAAAAAAGATGAGAGATTCTCCCATTGAGTCACAAGGTTCAGAATGGACCCCCTTGCTTTCTAAACTCCTTCTCAGAGAGGAGTCTAGGTGTGGTTGGATCCCCTCCTAGACCCAGACTTGGTCAGCGGTTTATGTCTAGGGAATTATATGGGTTTAGAGCTAAAGGATTGTATGTGCACACCTGATTCTCTGTATCACTTAGCTACGATTTCAAAGTTTCATCATGCAGATAAGATTTCAGGGTTTCATCATGCTTATTCCCCTTCTGTCTTGACATCTAGTGTTAGTTCACTCCGAGGTTCAAAACCTAGGTTTCCTAAAGCAGACTCTCAGGCATCAACTTTTATAAAATAAATAATTAAATGGATTGGTACAACAGCTCAAGCTGGCTTCCTCCAGGGTGGGAACATGAACAAAGAAATCCTTGGGCAATTGTACCCTTACAGACTATTCACCCACCCCTCATGCAATGGTTTGGTCCAATAGTAGTGTTTGGGTCTGGGATCTTTTTCTCCATCATTGTTTTCAGACAGGTTGTTATTTGTCTAATTGCAGCTGCTGTTGATAGTTGTAGCCTTGAAGCCTCCATATCATAGTTTGTGTTTTTCTGGCAGAGCATGAGAAAGTGGAAAAGTCCCAGACTTCGGATAAGCACTACCTAGCCATAAACACAACATCAGTGTGTTATCTACATTATTCTCACACTAAAAAATCCAAAACAGAGCATGCTGTACCAGCTACTTAGGGGAAAAGCACACCTAAGTGAAAATTTACAGCTTGCAGCCTAAGGCTTCAGCAAACCTAGCTACTCATGCTAAGTAAGTAAAGCTAAGCAAACAGCAAAATCACACAGGATTATAACTCTAAGTGATTTATTCTATTTAAAAATCATTTAAGCTAAACAACTAGTGTCTCTTAACACTGCTAAAGGATAGAGCTGCCTGGCCTGCAGTCCAGTTGCCATCCAGGGAGCTCATCCAGCGATATGTATTGGTAAGAGACTTTGTTGTTTCAAGTAGCACCCTTGAGATATGTCCCAGCTCAAGGGGAGATCATCGCCCTGAAGCCGTGCTACCTAGTGGGGAGACCTCAAACAAGGCTCACTTAGGCTGTCATTATTCTGTGATAGATTGATTGGCTTGTAGTCAAATTGCATACAATGAGAGGTGTATGCACAAGGCTCCTTATACCCACAACTTATCAGTGTTCACTGTGTTGCTCTGCTTCTTGTGGGTTTCCTAGAGGAGTTCTTGGCCCATTTATAGCTCAGCCCTTTACCTCCTTTGGAGCCTGTACCAAGCTGCTGCTGGTTTGGTAAAAGGCAGGGGGGCGAGTGCAATCATCACGTGTCCAGTGAACGAAGAAAGGACAAGAGACCTTTGACAGATTATACAGGATACCTAGTAGCTGGAAGTGTCATCTCTGTGGCTATATTCTTACTTGACCAGCAAACTTACCAACACATTTATATAAAACTAAAATAATCTGGATTTTCATTTCAATGGCACGGTGGCTGTTAACTGCTGTTCAGAGAATTTGGGGGTAGCTGTCTGTTAAGAGTGAATCTAATTCCACATGGGGCTAATACAGATTTCTGTGGTCAGGTCCTTGGGGAATTGAACAAAAGGGAGAATAACCTTCAACAAATATCTATATCATTATTATTTTGTAAGATAAAGAACATAAAACTCTTATTCAGCAATATAAAATTTACATTTATTAGAGGATGACTGACAAAAAGCTGTCCACAGAAAACTCTACATTCACAGGCTAAAGGAACTGCTGGGGAAGTACTTTGCACAATTGCACCAGATTACATGCAAAGAAAGACATTTCCCACGTCTGGACATAATCATCATCATTTTACCTTTTTTCTCTTAGCTGAAGTACACATCTCTCTAGCTTGCCTTGAATAGGCAGCTCTACTTCGAACAAGGAACAAAATTTCTAAAGTAGGTAATACTTAAGAGGAATATTCTGTTAGATTCAGAAAAACTGAAAATGCTTTTATCCTACACAACTCCTCCCATTCCTCAACTTCTGACAATGTCTTGGGTATGACAAACCAATTTGGAAACTGTCGTTGAAGTTTAGTCCTCAAAAATAAAATTAGAAAATACAGCTGTAATAGTTAAATGATTATTAATTTATTGACATTAAATGAAGAAAAACCTGCTAAAAACTTAATTTTAAAAAGCTAAAAGAACTACCTGCACTTTTTCATGTGTCACATTGTTCCATAACAGTGGTGGAAGATGCATCTTTTGCAATCTCCCACAGAAATCTATTGTTTTCCTTCAAGAAGTCTTAAAGAAACTGAGCTGTGTTAAACTCCACTGAGAGAGGCAGCCTTAGCAAAGCCTCAGGTCTGCGAATACCTCAGCACCCATTTCTTCAGCTTGCAATTTGGAAACAGAAACATACCATAAGTTCTCATCAGCTTTTATTGAGTTCAGAGACCCTTGGTGACCACCTATTTATGGCTACAGCTTTCTTCTTTTTTTTTCTTCCACTTTGTCTGATGTGCTTTTCTCTCGATATTGAATATATACTTGCGTAAGCCAACAGACACTACCTATAATACCAATTAAGCAGTTACCAGCATACGAACATGTTTTATAGAAAGATATTAAAGTCCATATAAACCTTGTTCTGGCGTTGTTCCCAGTATCTGCCAGTCATCTTCAGCAAATTATAAAATGAACAGGTAAAGGATGGCTAATGCCAGAAACCCATTCAGTGCTGCCAAAGAAGGTGGGGCAGAGGGAGCCATTTTAATGCAGCCAGTACCACACTGGCGGTCCCCTAATGTCCTGTTTCTGAAAAGAGAGTGCATCTTGAACCTTCTGGTACTTACAAATAAGCTGTTGTGCAAATTCCAAGAGGGATTCCAGTGCATAAAATGTTAATTAAAACAAAACAAAAAAAAAAACCCGCACACACAAAAAATGAAGTTGTCGGCATTATATTCAGCTAACTAGCTGTGCCTCCTTACAGAATTTGGTGGTAAATAGCAAGACACCCACTTTTTCCAGAAAAGGTACAAATGTCATGAGTTGTATTCAAAAGTATAAACTTAAACTTATAAACCTTAGGCATTTTTTTCTCTCTACAGCCAATAACAGGAGATGAGGCACCTCCAACAAGGGATTTACCTCATCTTGAGACAAACCTCTGATGCAGGTCAAGTAAGCCGTCTTCATTAGGTAGATATTTTTCTCTATTGATATAAACACAAACTACACAATTAACTCAAATTTAAATGTTTGTCTTCTTCAGTTATAAGGAGATGAATATGACTCCTTGTTATATTTTCCGGTGTCCTGACACAGTCTGTAAAGAAAATAGGAAACTGGTCTTTATAATTGTGATGGATTGTTTAAGTAAAATTATAATAATATTTTCATATTTATTTAAAATAAATGTAACATTTTCTTTTAATATACACATTTTAATATGTTACTATAAAAAAAAAATAAAGGAAGAATGGATGAAGAATTCCTAGGTTTTTCCACTACCATGTAACTGTGTATGTTTCTGACAGAATGGGGTAGGGATTGGCTTTCAAAACTGAAAAATACCCTTGCTTTAGAGGGTTGTATATAGCCCCTAAAAATCACTCTACCCACTTTGCAGACCACCATCCAGTCTGATGCTTTCTAATTATGTTCTACTGAAATCCAAACAACAATTTATTAATTTAAATGTAAATTTATATCGGACTTTACAAATAATTTGCAATTATGTTGCTTGCCTCATTAGCACACAGATAATTTTATTTCATTCTTATATACTTTTGATTCTAAATATTAGCCAAGTATCATAAAATATTAAAATGTTATGTTAGTATAGTTACAGATTCAAATTACACTGTAACACATTCCTTTATGAGCCTTCCTTGTAAGTGCATTATGGTTCAAATTTCAAATATATTATCAATTTATATTTTCAATTTATGTTTAGAAGAAAGAAACACACATGTAGAATTCAAGAAATTTTATATCCAAAGTTATACGGACTCTCTTTTGCTCCCTTCTATTTATCATTGGTTGAAGTGCTAAATAATTGGGCTTACTCTTCTCTTAGAGAAATCAGTATACATTCAGTAGATCGATAATATATCACAGAAAAGAGATAACCTAAGGTGCAGAGGTGACACTTCATCTTATCTTTACTTAAAATGAATGTAATACAAGCTAGGGAAACAGTACCTAAATTCAGACTAGTTTGTTGTAATAACACTTTCAATAGAGGGAGGTCAAGTTGCCAATCTTGCAATTTTCACTTGCCTGCTTAGTTCACGTGGTCTGTACAAATTCTGATTGACAACAAATTCAAAATTGTTTTTGAAGGGTTTCCCCAAGGGTTAGTGACGAGTCACACAGAGCTGCAGCATGTCAGCGCTATCCCTCATCGAGCATAAACTGTTGAAGATTTTTGCAGAGCCAACTAAAAGAAAAGCCATTGTCTCTGTAATGCTTCTTTAAGTGAACACCTACTGCTCATGTATTTCTGTAGCTGGGAGGAATAATCTGAAGGAGTGCAGATTTCCTCAGCACGCAGTCTTTCCCAGTAAGGGCGACTTGTGCTTTTCACTGTTGAATGAGATCAAAAAGGGAAAACATTCTGTGTCAGACACAGAATAGTTACAGCACTAGCAGCTACAATTTTGTACTTTTAATTTCAGACATTTATCAAAATAAAGCAAGAACATCACCCTTTGCCTTAGGTTTCCTGAAAATAAAATGGGATACAAAGGTGTTTAGGAGCTGGAAAATCACTAAGCTCCTAGTTTCGATGCTGAAGAAGGGCATGACACTAGACAGGTGAGTGGTGTCTCCCCAGAACAGAAGGAATACCTGCAATAAAAAGGGATGCCTGGCTTTTCCATCCTTCCTCCAATACAAAAAACTTTCATTAGACAGAAGACTTAGATTAACCCTACACCGGTCAGTCAGCCCATGAAGGGCAACAGTTTATGTCTTTGGAGCAGAAAGTTGAGCTGCCCCTTTGTATTGGATAAGTACTTGGCAATTATTTGCTGAGCAGAGCTGTCTATCAGCTGATCAACCAATTAAGCAATGAGTTACACCTCTTTTAAGTGAAGGGTGCAAGTGTGTCTGCTGTGGAGCAGCTTGGGTGGTCTGAAGACAGTAACAGCTGTGTGAGAAGTGGTCAGGGGAAGCAGAAACACAGCACCCAGGTAAACAGGCGACTCAGTGAAACACTGGCATGTATAGCATAATTAAAGGGGTTCAGAAAGCACTGGCATGTGAAGACATAACAAATAGGGAAACAACAGCTATTTATATTGTATCAGAAAGACAGGGACTAGGAAGGAGATTTTGTTCTAATTTCAAAGCTCCAAATAAAGGTGTGGAACCTAATAGCCATCTTAGTGAGTACTGATACACCCAGCAACACTCATCTCATACAGTTCCTGTGCAACTTTAAATAAAGTATCTTTTCAGCCAGTATAGCAACAAAATACCTGCCAAACCTCTCTACTTCCAGCCTGAATGTAAGACGCCTTGGTCCCCTCCTGCCTAAATAACCTGTGCTAAGCCCCAGGCTACTTAGGAGTGCAGAGAGAAAGCTGGCCTCCCCTGAAGATTCTGTGCCACCTCCCTCGGTGGCTGTTAGGAGAAGTGCATTATAATGTTTGGGCTGTAGCTCTTAAGAGGCTGAAAGAGTTATTAATGGCTGTCTCTACTCACACGTTGCATATAGCAGTGCAAGCTTGCTGCACTTAATCGCACACTTTGTTATCTTCTTAGCCCTCTTTTTCATGCTGTGAATAGGGCACTGCAACTATATTTATAACTAGGGAAACTTTCCTTCCTTTCTCTTGACTTTTTCTAAGTCATGTCTTATATCAGATCTGTGGTACTCTTGGTGTTGCTTAGATAAGGATCAAAAAAGCAAGATTGTAAGGGAGATCCTCCCTTTAACTCTTTTGCAGTGGCACGATTCCTGGCTGAAAACTACAGAGAACTGCTCACAGTATGAGAAGGATTAGAGTTCCTTTTTTTGACTTCCCAGGGACTTAAATACGACTACTCCTCTCTCTTCACCCCTTCCACCTCAAATTCCCACCAACCAAGAGCTCCATCATTCTCCTTCATGAATTCTTCAGTGGAAGAGTACCACACAGGGCCACAGTAAGGCTAAGGTGAAACACTGTCATTTGAGCTGTACAAGTACTGGAGCCCTCTGGCTCGAGAGGCTGCAGATTGTTTCAGCGGTAAGTGTAAGTTACCAGTAGATGTGGGGGGGAGCGAGACGGGTGGATGGATGAGAAGGGAAAAAGAGAGCAAACAAGTAATGAAAGTGCCCAAAATGTCTCACTACAGTTCTGGGTGTGGATTCAAGCTTTCCATTCTGCTGTTTCCCAGGCCTTAAATGAGTTAAATGTCTACATATTATTATGAAATATTTAAATGTATGCATATAAAAGGTATATACACATATGCAGTTGTATAACTGTGTATATGTAGTTGTATAACTGTGTATACGTATAGTTGCTTCTTCTCTTGAATTATTCTTGCCACGTTCCTTTTTCTTCCCTTTTGCTTTTCCCTCAACTGAGGTGGAGGCAGAAGAACTAGGGGAGACAATTATTTTAAATAAATAAATAAATAGAGAGGTATTTTTTGCTTTCTTATGCCTATTATAATGAGTTATTCCAAACTTCTAGCAGTTTGCAAGTTACTAAAAACATATAAAAATGTAGCTGGAGAAAGATTGGGGTTTTTTTTCAGTTTGGAGCAGAAAAGCCTAGATTTGGGCTGATAAGGAAATGCATTTCCTTTCCCAGGAAAATTCAAAACTTGGCAAGGGTGGAAATGTGTTTGTTTGTTTTCTGTTCAATGTTTTGATGAACTCAAGACCTATCAATTTGAATTTTTTTAGGTTATTTATTATATATGAAAACAATTAAAAGAAAACATTTTAATCCCCAAAGACCCCAGTGTTTGTGTTACTTAGAGTCAAATCTAAACTCTGTAAATTAGAAAACAGAATGAACCTGGATGAGCTATTTCAAGGGAAAAAAAGCCTTAAATTCTCCTCCGCTTAAAGGGGAAAGAAAGATTTCTTAACAATAAGGGATTTTTGTTTGTTTTTAACAAAGCAGTTATGTTTCCATGAAAAGTTATGTTTCTAATAAGTTGTCATTTCTGAACAGAGAGAATAACAAGGAAACTTCCAATTGGCTCAGGTCTAGATGAAAGGAAATCAAATTTGAATGAGCATCTGAATTTTTGGGTGTTTAACTGAACCTCTGAGCTTTTTGAGATGTATTAATCAGTAAGTAAAAGACTGTCATGAGTTAAAAGGAAAATAAATCAATAAATCATTAAGAAAACACAATTGGCTTCTTTTTGGTTTCTCATAGGGTACTTTTTGCCTGAGCTACTTGTTCTTTTATCTGTGCCTTCCATTAGTTTTGACAGCAAACGAGAACATTTTCCAGAAAATGTAAATTAAAACCAGCGACATCATGAAGAAACCCCCAAAAATTTACATTTAAGGCACAGTTTGATATAATCAATACCAAAAATAAAACTTATGCTAACAGTGACACTTTATATTTCAATTTCTAACCACACTGCCTTTTCTTGTTTAAGATTTTGAGCTCCTTTTCTTTGTTGTATAGAAATATATGTGAATGGAATGAAGGCTACCATGATGAAAAAACAGATGCTATTTTCATGACTAAAGCTTATAAAAACTTTCAGATTTGATTGCTAGTGGTTAGGCTTCTAAATTCAAGATCAGTTACCTGAAGTGTTAATTACCTGCAATTACCCATTGGCTTCGTTTTTAGAATTTGTATAATTTTTATTGACATGGTTAAATACTGGTTTAGGAACAAGATTTTAAAGAATGTACTACTGGTTTGCTCTCTTTCCTTCCTTCTTCCTTTCGTCTTTTTCTCCCTTCCTTCTTTTCCTGTGCGTGTGCACACACACACACGCGCTCATATGTATCTACAAGGTTTTAAAAGTTAAATAACAGTTCCAGTATGACCCATCACTTTGTCCAATACTGTGAATTACATCTAGGATAGGTATACCTAGATATTGCTGTAATGAGATTCAAATTGGAAAAAGAGAGAATACAGGGACAACAGAATAAATTTTAATTAACACTGATATTAATTTCTAACACTCCAGTTCTTTTCCTATGCTTCTACCCTACCTAATGAATGATGAAATTTTTAACAATGCCAACCTATTCACTCTCCAAACGAGGCAGAGGACGTCAGAGATAATCAGCAAGAGAGAATTTATTGATAAAATAATGCAGTCTTTCTACTGCAGTTTGCAAGACAGAGCCTGTGGGCTGCCATTTTATGCCTGCTGTCTGCACAACAGTTAGCAATACCGTGGAATAAAAACCAGTATGAAAGTCTAGTTTCTTTTCAGTACTGGGAGTTTAAAGTATATTACTGATAAATGGTGGACAAGAATAGTTATATAGATAAGAAAAGCAGAAGAGGTTTAGTTTATGGATTAAAACCACAAGAAAAAATTGTGCCTTGGACATAACATGAAACCAAAGCCTGTTTATGTTCACCTTCACTTCACTGAAAGGAAGTAATTCAAGAAAGTTCAAGCATTTTCTGCTGAACACTTACCTAATTTAATTCAGCAGAAAAACTCCAATTAACCTCAGGTCAACCTGATCTGACCTCTTGGCTGGCCACTATGCTGAGTTTGTTTGTTTATTAATCTGGCAGATTTCAGATATTTCTGAATCTATTATATTAAGATAATTGTAATAGTCACTTATATTAGAGAAAGACAATTATACTTTATTTGATGGATGTCACCATCCTTTCAGGCTTTAGTAGGGAAGATTAAGGTGCTTCCTGTACAGCTATTTGCATGGCTACCTGAGCACGGTACTTCTATTGTGTGCATATCACACTTCTTAAGCTATTCATCTCTTTTCCTGAGTACAAATTCATTTTAAATGCACCTATCAGTGCCAATAAATGAAAGGAAGCAGATGTTTGATGTGTCTCTCATTGCACTGACAGGCGCGACACACAGTGCTAAGACCCCTACTGATTTCCTCAGGAGCCCAGCTTTTGGGTGTCCATGGTTTGATGGAAGGCCATACAAAAGAGCTGCATGGCCTTTGGCCTTTTTATGACGTGGCGATTTTGGAAGGCTTTGTCTGAGATAAGCCATTGTACAACAGTCTCTTGAGTTAACTGGCACAAGCCTAATTTCCCTGACATCAATACAGGCTTCAGATAAATCTCTTCCAGATAGGTTAAATGAAATCGAATATTATTAAGAGAAGGGTTTGGGGTGCGGGGGGCGAGTTGGTTTTTATATAGTAATAAAAACAAAACATCTCAAACAGATCATGCCATTAGTTAGAAACTGACTAGAAAGATTTGGAAATTCTTTCTGTAGACAGATGTACTTAGCAAGACTTGCTTTAAAATAATTATTCCTAAGCACATATTTCTTAAATATATGTTCCTGAAAAAGATATTTCCTAAATATTGCCTCCATAATATTTCTTGAATTGTAGTAGCACTCTCCTTTTCACTCTTTCTCTTCCCTACTTAGAAAATAAATGCAGCCATGCTATGTCAGGCCAAGGATCATCTAACTCAGTATGCTTGGCCTTAAGCTAATATGAACAAACCAAGCGTACACGATACTTCTAGAATTCTCTCAGCTTCCAAATATTTTCAGTTCACTGGGTTTGCTGAACTGCCTCTGGTTTCTATATAATTAGTAACTTTAAATGGCATTATCTTCCAGAGACTTGTTTCATCTCAAGTCTGTACAAACTTTTACTTTCAAGGACACTGACAACAAATTTCACAAGTCTCTAATTTTTTCTTCTTTTTGAGTCCAAGTACTATTAATTTCATCTACACTTAATTCTACTTCTTTTGGAAGAGGGAAAGAATTAACTTAATCTACCTTCTCCTTAACATTTGTGATATTGTAGAATTCTTTCATATTTCCCCTAAGTCACTTTTATCTGGGCTTGATCAGTACTAGTTTATTCACTCATTTCTCACATGAAAGCTAGTCCACATGTTAGCTAACTTTTCCTCCTTTTTAAAAATTTCCCTCCAACTCCTTTCTTTAAGTCTTCCTGTTCAGTTCCTGTCTTCCTACAATGACTCATGTCTCCGTAATACCTCTTATTACGCTTTCACTCCATAGCTTTTCATCTACCATTCTAAATTAAGCATATATTTCCTTGCTCTAGTTTTTGTTCACCTCTTTCTTTTCACAAGGACTCCCACTTTTCAAATTTTCTCCCGTTACACTGCTGGCACACCCCTTCATCACATACTCATGTCCCACTCCTACAAGCTGCCAGTACATTTCTTCCTACCTGCTGCTTCTAGAATTTCTCCACTGATGGATAGGAAGTGTAAAGCTCTGTGAAACTCAGAAACCTCTTGACTGGAGCCATAGGAGCTGCAGCAGCTGATACTACTTCTCCCTGCCATAAACTTGAAAAGAGTACTGCGAGGATGAAAGCATTAATTCCATCAAACATTGGACATCAACTACATGAACTACACTGAAGTAGTTATCTGGACTAGTTGTTTATAACTGGACAGAAAATATAGATGGTTTACTTAAACATTTCTCATATAGACCATTGTCTACAAGACATACACTACAGCATGTAAAAGGGAGGAGACCTTAATTTTCCCAGATTTCTCTACCACATCAGCAAAGTTTACAGGTAGTTCAACGGGTAAAATTGCAACTTTTTCTTACCTGCTCTAGTAGATTTCTGCATGTAGAAAATAACTTAGGGTTCAGTATCAGCCGTGACTGCACATACGCTACATCAAGAATCCAGTCTATGACAAGAGTTTTCCACCTTCTTGCATGCTTGCCTTGGTATTTATTAGTTATTGCAAACAACAGAAGCAACAAAAAAAAGCTATGAGGTTTTCCAGCTGATGAAGTAGGGAACTTGCACAGAGATTGTCACAACTGTTTATCACAAGAGTAAAATTTACTTTGTTTTCCAGTGACCATTTTTCTCTTTGCTTGCATGGTTTCTAATCACCAATTAAACACCCCTGAAATTCTCAGTTATTTATTTCCCACATGACACACAGGAAAATATTAAGGAGTTTCCGAAGTCTTATACTGAAAATATATTTTAATTTTTTTGCATACTATACTACTAGCAGAGTGGTTTTGGGCTTTGGGAGTTCAGAACCCTTTAAGTAGGTAGTAGAAGTAGTTAGAATAAGACAGGTAATTCTCTAGGTGGGCTGAAATGACACTTTCCCTCCTATAATATTAGCATAATTAACAGGTAATTGTAATTCTTTCTAGTGGAGCAAATGAAGCAATGGTTCAAGTAGAACAGAGAAAATGATTCTGAAGTTCAAATGATGCTGCTGTGTGTTTCTATACTAAAAAATAATTATCCAGTCTTGCTAAAATGTTATTGC
This sequence comes from Pterocles gutturalis, assembly GCF_000699245.1. Lineage (NCBI taxonomy): Eukaryota > Metazoa > Chordata > Aves > Pterocliformes > Pteroclidae > Pterocles > Pterocles gutturalis. The sequence continues at coordinate 55,711 of NW_010120620.1, forward strand.
TTCATTAGCAGAAAAATCTTGAAATGTACAAGTAATGTTTGCTTTTTGAAATATGCATGCTCAAAACCAATTGCAATTAACTGGAACATGCAATCTGTCCACTTACATGATTACAGCTGCATATCTAGCTAATATTATGCATACTGTTACAAATAATTCAATGGGTTTATTAATTTTAGGAATTTAAATTCATATTTTTGGAGGAGCGTGACTGTGTGGTAACGGTGTTAAGGCAGTCATGGGGGTCTTACTGATAAAGGCTTTTTTGTGCACAAAGCTTTTCCATGTTTTCCAACATTATCAGTTGAAAAAATAATAATAATGAAAAAGATATTATCTTTCCCCTAAAACCTTCTCTCTTTATGACTGTCCATAATATGCTGATTTCAGAAAAAAAGAATTTAGCCCATGCTAGTTACTCTTACAGTAACATAATATCAAGCTGGGGCATGATCCACCTGAGAAGGATACATTGCTGAGATATAAAACTAGGATCTTTTCCTTCAGTTATAGATGTTAAAAATTCCCCAGTATTTCTTTTCCAGAACTAAAAGGCGGTCCTGAGAACTGTCACATTGAACATATTCTGCCTCTCCAAAAACCAACTTCTTAAAAAACAGTGGCTAGATTTTGGAAACCTCTGCAGCTATGTATTGCTTCCACTCAGCAGCCACTGACAGCTCTGCTGAGATGCTGGGAGGAAAGCTGTATCTTTTTCCTGGGCTCACATCAAGATACAACTGAGATACTACTGTGTGTGTGGGAACGAAGGTGGAGAGAAAGAAAACAAAAATGCCAGTGAAGAGATAAGGTGGAAAAGCCCTGCTGAGAAGCATGCCATGACAAACAAATGAAGGCAGACTGCGGAAAAAAAATAACAGAAAAGCATACACCCTGCATTGTTTGGTGGAACCGCATTTCAGAATGTCCCAAAGTTAAAACTGCTTTCTCACCTAACAAAACTATTTCTGAAAGGCTAAGTAACTTATTTTCTCTGGTTTCTCTTTTCCGTCCAAAAGACTACCACAAGGCAAGAGCTTTTAAACTGAAGCTAAATCAGGTAACAAACAGTTTAGCCCACAACCCATTCAAATGAGTACATAAATCCAAGTTAATCACACCTCATTCCGACTGTAAATTGTATACTAATCTCAGTTTCCATACTTTCTCCTTGGATTCATTTGTTGTACTATGGGTTTATGTGGATCCTATGCTCCTCATCAAGGAACTGTACTTTTAAAAAATCTAAATCACCTAAAATATTTTGGCTGTGTCCACAGTTGTTTGTAAATGTGTGACCCTGAGCCTATCGATAATTCAATTTCCATAGTGCAAAAGTCTTAGGGGTTTGTAGAATTCAAGCTGCACAGATCTACAGTGCAGATTCATGCATTTGTCTTGGTACCTTTCAGAGTGGAGAGAAACAGAAGTCTCTAATGTACTGATCATTTGACCTGTTCAGAGATGTATGCAAGGGTGAGATGATTCGTGCTGTAGAAGGACTTATTACTTTGCATTTAATTAAAAGAAGCTTAGATGATTAACTTGGGATGTAGACATCTACAGGCATCTAAAATTAGGTTGTCTGAACCCTACCTCTTACGCTTTGCCATGTGAGAAGAATATAAATATGCTGCAGCCTCATGGGACAGAGAGCAGGCAAGAGCATTAGGAGGCAGCCAGGAATATCCCTTTTGTTGGGGCTGCTTTGAAGGCAGTGCCACACCTCCTGCCACACCTCCTGGCCACAGATCAGTGAGTGAGGTCTGCATAAGCACATGTAGCTGGTGAGTAAGTTACACACAGGAGACCCACATGCCCCCAGCCATCTAGAAACTATCTTAACCATCAGTCCAAACTAAACTCCTTTGATGACATGTAAACTAAAAACAAAATTGATGAAACCTCTTTCCATTTAAGTCAATTAACGTATTTCTCTTAAATTCAGTCTCGACAGATTTAATTCCATTCTCTTTTTTTTTTCCTGCACTTCTTTCATACCTTTCACTGATTGATGTTTTGCTACTTTCATTATACCAATATTCTGAAGCTGCCAACAGCAAAAATAACCTCTCAGTATCACAATGAGAAATATATGTCAGTAAAGTATGGCAGTTAATTGCTGTTTGAAATCTCAAACATCTGTTTTCTTACAATTGTTTTACAATACCATATGGGAACAAAAACCACAGGATGGAAATTACTTATTCAAAATGTCAGGTAAAGCTACAGAATAGGGAGGCATGTCAAATACCTTTCTTTTAAATGGAGGTAGGTCACAGTCATGAAATCAGATGGAAAAAAAGCCTTTAGGATCAAATCCCATGATTGGCCATACATTCATGGCCCTGTGAACCCACACAGGTTGCATTGTGGGAGCAGGGTCTGAGGTTATGTCATGCTACAGTACACCAGTTTTGTGTTTTTTTTTTTTTTAAAAAGGCAACATTACATAACTATGAAACCCTTTTAAGTCAAAAGAGGTTGTAAGATAAGACTTTGGGAATGTGCAAATACCAGCAATAAATTGCTGAAAGAGCTGACATTAGGTTGGACATGGATTAAGAATAGCTTCATTCTCTTAACAGCATCCGAATCATTTGATGCTGGGAAGGTTCAAACACTTTTCAATTTACATGATGCCTTTTCAAGGTATGACTAAGCATCTTACTACCCTTAGAGTTTTTCCTAAACAAATAACTGTAAATTTAATCTGCCAGTACCTATGATAAGCTTTATTTATGCCATCTAACCATAGAGAAAAACACAGTCAGGAAGAATCTGGAATGGAGTATCTCTTAAACATATCTTGTGGAACCATTTTTCAAGAAAAGGAAGGAATATATACATTTAAACATATCTTTGACTAGTTTGATGACTCCTAGTTTTTCTTAAATCAAGCAATGCTAAAAGCATAATTCTGATTTTAGGTATCCTTTTAGATTCATTCTGGGTAGTAGACGTATGTTAAAGCACATGTAAGTGTATACTTCTCTTTAAAACTTGTCTTTGCAAAATTTGCAAGCACTGATTTTTCAAGCATGTATAATGATTATCTAAATTTTTTTAGTTACTGCACACCCAAGGCAGATCTAGTAAGAATTCTCATTGTTGGAAAGACATCCGGCTTCAAATCACAAATTTGCTTAGAATCATGATCTCATAATACCATATGTCAGTACATATTCACCCCTTTTGAGAACTTGGTGTGAAGGCAAAGTAAAAAAGAATACTTGGGAAGAAAAGTGACTGGTTTATCAGAGTGGTTTGCTTTGGAAGCTAGAGGCTACTCTTTTATATATGTTGAGTGACACTAAGTCACTACATTCTCTTGACTTTGTAAGGTGGTAAGCACACTGCCAGTGCAGTAACAATTGATGTTCTTATTTTGAAGGACCATGTTAGAATTCTTCATTAAAAATAAAGAGAAAAAAATAGCAGCTGAACAGGCTTACAACACTGTGTCTCAACTGTAGAAGTGAGGAAGAAGGTAAATGAAATTAAACTGAGTTTTGAGTGACTTAAAAGACAACATAATCTTATCTAATAGCAATCACCTAATCCTATCTACTTTTGGACTCTCTGAATTTTTTGAAAGTTTATTAAATACTGAATAAAGGTGGTATATTTTGGGCTAAATGAGCCTTGAATGAACCTCTGCAGATTAGAATCTCACCCTGTAGATTGAGATGATCCTGCCATTTCTGCCAGAATCAGAGAAGGGGAGAAATACATCTGAAAGCATTAGCTGTGTGTAGTCCAACAGTCAGCCTAACTGAACTGAAAGGGCAGAAGGAGTTTGTTAGGAGCAATATGCCAACAATTCTAATTAACAGAACCACACAGTAAATATCAGCTTTTGTTTATTAAAAAAAAAATTAAAAAAAAAAACAAAGAAACAAACATCACTTTTTCATTCAATAAAGGAGAATATTCAAAATGTCCTGAACTTAAAGTACTTCCAAAAAGACCAAGCTTAGCCACACAGAAGTCTTTGCTTTCCTCATTCGCTCACCTACCTCTCTGGGCTGCTAACATACAAGCTGGTATCATATGCTAGGACTTCAGAGAAAAAGGTGTTAATGGGAGCAGCACACAGTGAGAAAGATACATGGGAACTGGCAGGGAGAAGTAGGATTTTTTTAAAAATAAACAGCATGAGTAAACCAAAAGGAAAACTTCTAGAAAAGCAGATTGTTTAGTGTGTTAGATACAGCTGCAATGCGGAGGAAAAGCTGTGCATGATGTCTTCCTTCAGCACATTAAGGAGGGAACATTAGCCTGCCGAGGAATGCTAATACGCTAAAGCTACATTCCTCTGGCTTCCTAGTAAAAGGCTCCATGTGGTAATCTTTGATTATTTTGACCACTTCCTGGGTCCCTTGGTTAGGTTTAAACTACAAGTTCCACAGGAGCTGGAGGGAGGTTCCTCTGTAAAGCTCCTGTAACCGCTGAGTAAAGACCCCATAATTTGCCTTGCAATGTCATAGAGATGTTATTCGCTTAAGGAAAGAAGTTCCTGTTCAATAAAGAAAAGTGATACTATTTCCTTGTAGATTTTCAGCAACCATTTTCAAATACTTCTTGCTTTTATTTGTAAAGTTACTTTCATGCAAGAAGCTCAGTGGATAAGAAATATTTTATGTGAATACTCCAAATAAGGAGGATGGGACAAACATGGGATAAATAACTTTTCTCAACTCATTAGTGACAGAGAGGCAAGCCTTTAGGCTTTATCCTTCTCTGTCAGAAATAATCCTGCTTCGACTTCAGAGAGAGAATCCTCTCTCCTCAGAGAGAGGATTCCTAGAAAAGCCAGAATCAGTTATACCAATCACGATAGGATATGGTATGCATACAACGGTAGACAGTGAGCTATAGTTCAGCTATGGCATTATAACAGCAGCCAGACCCGCACCAAATTTAAATGAAATCCAGGGCAGAATTAAATTGTGTCCTATCCTTTTCCCATTTCTCTCACAATTACATTTTTACACTACAGAAACACAAAGACCACTGAATTCTCCAAAGAACCTTTCAAGCCTGAGGCAGAAATACACAGATGTCTTCCTCCTCCCCTCCCTGTTTTCTTGATGTTTTGTTAGGATGTCTTGACCAGGGCTACTCTTGGGTAAATAAATATATGAAACTGAAATACCAACACATGATACTTCAGATTTTCTGACGTTAGATTTCTTGACATCAGAGAAGGATCAGTGACAAAAGCTGAGTTCTAGGAAAGCTGAAACTATAAAAAAAATTAAAAAGTAAGATCACAGGCACAACCCACAGCAATGCTAATGTCAATGGTGGCAGTGATGGCAACAATGGCTTAGGCAGATGGAAGATTAGTGCTGCTGGAAGGTGAAAGTGACCTTTGCAGATGGAGATTTGGTAAGACCAAGTACCTCGGATAAGATTCTTCTAGGTGATGACTGTGGCCAGTCAATTTGTGACAAATGGATCATTAGCAACGATACTGGCACCTCCAAATACACAGCGGACACAACCTGTTGAATCAAGGCATTGAACATATGTCAAATAACCTACATGGGCATTTAAGAATGTCTCCTGCTGTGTATTTCATACCTACCATTACATGAAAACCCACTTCATCTACAGGCTGTTATCTTGATTATCTTGAGATTTTGAAAGGAAGAAGACTGCAGCAGACTAATAAAATGTAGTACAAACAAGAAAACAAGAAATTTCTGCGACACCAATCCACAGAGTGAGGTTTTCCACACTTATTATTAGCACTAGTACTTACTCATTGCAAATACAGTATATTTGCATTTATACAAATTACAGAGCTGTTAGCAAAAATCTAACTCAACCTTAATTCCTCCAGAGTGACTACAGGCTGCATTTTCAGCTATTATTAGGCCTAAAATTAGGCAAGAATACTTAGGCTTAAAATACAGACAGAGTGTGCATGAAAAGGATCCCAGTTCTATGGAGCATCAAGGCATTAACTGGAAGTAATGATCTGGACTTCTGGAGTTCACACGTTTTATACCTCTTACTTTAATATAAATTGTCAAGATTAGAATTTTGAAATGGTCTTTGTCCTGGGTCCAGCTGGGAT
>NW_010120621.1:0-14771 GCF_000699245.1 Pterocles gutturalis
TTGAAAGCGAGATTCAAATTCCAGTGGCCTTTTGGTGCTGGAGGTAGTGCTGCCAGTTTGTGAAAAATCGGTACGATAGATGATGAGCCACTTTGGTCCTCTTTGTGGTGGCTTAGCAGTCCATCTGTAAGGCTGTGTGACAAGATTTTCAGTTGATCTTTCTCCGCACAGAAGTTAAAAGTGCAGCCGCTGTTAAGGGAGAGAGCTGTGCGTCTTGTTGCCTTTCTTAGCCCCCAACCAGCAAACCTGTGCGCTAGCCCGGTCCACCCATCTCGAATTGCATTTCGTAATGTGTTTGGATCAAAACCCCACTGATGCTGGCAAAGTACTAAAAGCCTCATACTGAAAATAGTCTAAAGCTCCTGGTTGGTGAGGAGCATGGCCAGGGTCTGTTCCTGCAGGTACAGAAGTGGTGTTCTGGTTGTCCCATTCTGGAGCGGGCACAGACTGAAATAACTGTTTATTGCTCTGAATCTAGTATGGACCAGAACAGGGTGAAATACCCAAACGGTGTCTCAGGTGAAAATGCCAACCAGTTCATCCCAGAGCTGTTCCTGGAAGCCTCAGCCTTATTGTCTGCAGAGCTGCTGGTCAAAAAAAAAAAAAAAAAAAAAAAAAAAAAAAAGACTACTTTAGGAATCCTAGATGAGAAAAAGAGTGAAAGAGAAGGGAAAGACAGGATGAAACCAAGTTATTTATTTATGTATTTATTTTTTATCCACTGCTAATTCTTGTTAGCTGAATACAGCTTTCCCCATCCAAATAGGTTCTACAAGCTGTTCCTGATGGTAACCTCTATATTAGTGCTGCAGTTCCAGTGGTGTGTTTGTTGTCCTGTAATTGGAATTGCTGACCTTTTTTTGAATCTCTGGCAAAATACTAAGAAATCCTGTCGCTCCACTCTCTTTTTTTCTTAAACCATTTAAAGGGCCTGAAAGAACTGGTGAAGCAAGTGAAGAGCCTGCCAGCTGTCAATTATAATCTGCTGAAATATATCTGCAGGTAAGAATATCACAATGGTATTTATCTAATCGTGAGCTGACAGACAAACCTCTCTGTGTACGTGCCCTGAAGGAAATGCATTACTCAAAAAGTCAGAGAATTGGTGAACTTAAGTGAATGCACTAAAAATACAGGTTTGCTGCAGGACTAATTGACAATTTCGTCTATCAAGGTGCACATTTATGAGTTTCCTTTCATAAGCTGCACTCAGCAAGAAATGCAAGAAGTTAGAAGGAAATCTATTCTATATTCTTTATGATAGGACCCTGTTTTCCCATTTCTAACTGCAGTTGTTGGCCTTGTCTGGGCACTTCTGTTATGGTTTTGACCCGGGCTAACAATAAAATGCAACAACAGCTCGCTAACCTTCCCCCCCTCCTGGGGGTTTCAAAGAGAATTAAACAGGTGAAGGGAAAAGAGACTTGTGGGTTGAGATAAGAATAATTTAATAACTAAACTACAATAAAATAGAAAATAATTATGATAATAGTAACGTATACAAATATAGAAATGAGTGACACAGTGACATTGCTCACCACCCGATGACCAAGGCTCAGCCCATTCCCAGCAAATGATCCCAGAGCAGGGAGGGTCCCGAAATTACAGCCCTGGAAAGCAAAAAGCGTCCAAGAGACCAAGAGCCAACAGAGAGAGTGAGATGACCCCAAGAGAGGGGTGACCCAGAGAGAGAGAGCTGACCTGGAGAAAGACAGCACTTCCGGACCGATCCTCACTGATATACTGGCCATGCCGTACATGGGATGGAACAGACCATCGGCCAGTTTGGTCTCAGTCCTAACCCTGAGGCTGAATCCCAGGCTGGTCACTGGGGCTGTGCTCCCTCCCAGCTTCTCCTGCCCCTGCAGACACGGGCACAGCAGAGAAGCTGGAAAGTCCTTGACTGTCCTGGCAGCAGCTCTGCCCATCAGTGTGTGATCAGCTTCTGCTCAGCACAAACCCAAACACAGCCTCACACCAGCTGCTGGGAAGAGAGTGAACTCTGTCCCAGCCCAAACCAAGACAACTCCTGAAGCATGGTAAGCTTGAAAACGGTGTATATCTGGTAGTATATAGAGTAAGTTCCGTGTATACATCTAAGATCTTAAAAAAATGTGTCACACACAGTTGCAATTTGTGAAATTCTAGGAAGTTCCCAGCATTTAAAAAAAAAAAAAAGCACCAAACAAACTAAAAAGAATATAAACTTATTTTTTAATTGAAAGTTTGTATTTTGAGGCTATTTTATGAGCCATTAATTCTGCTGGAGAAAGTTACTATCTTCAACAGAGTTATCCTGTAGTCCGACCAGATTGAGATTTAAATTTTGTTATCAATGTATAATTTTGAAGAAAATCTGAAGAAGTTGAGGAGAATAGCCTTGAGCTTTTGTGATGTTCCATGAGAATTTGGAATGGAATACTTGAACTATGTTAAGAAACCTTCACATGCTTTGATGTTTTTGTTTCTTTCTTTCCTTTCTACATGTTCCTTAAAGGCATCTTTCTTCCCAACAGATTCCTTGATGAGGTGCAGTCTTACTCAGGTGTAAACAAAATGAGCGTGCAAAATCTGGCGACTGTTTTTGGCCCCAACATCCTTCGCCCCAAAGTGGAAGATCCTCTGACCATCATGGAGGGTGAGCTCACTCTATGTAACTTGTAATGGAAAGAAGGAATGGCTTTAGGTTTATTAACAGTACATACCAGTCCGGGTAGTATGTGCAGTAAGTTCCATATGTCTGTTTTATAGCCACAGAATGCTTCAACCTGAATAAATTTCTGGGTTAAATTTTGCAGATTTCTGTAGAAGTGACTGAAATGTGCAGCACTGCAAACAGACTTTGCATGAAATTGTCCTGCCCTGGCAAATTCATTAAAAATGTACTTTTCTTCTCAATACTTGCTGTAAATATGGCATGGTCATGTTCAGCGCGTGTGGTAGGAGTGCAGTTAATCTTTTACCTTCTTGCACAACAATGATCAGATTGTCGGCTGTGTTCTGTTATTCACAGCAATGCCCAGCTGTATCGTTTTTCTGCGATTAAGACAAAAATATGACTGCGACAATTTTCTCCTATAATTTCTTCCTAGACTTCATCTTTGTGACTTTAATTCTCCATCGAGTATATGACACCTTTTCTCCCTCCAAATACTTTTTTCTTACTTAGCTTTCTCAGAAATTAGGGCTGTACACAGACCCTGCACTGAAAATTCTTACCCAAACTCAAAAATGCAGTGTTCATCGCTTATTTGAGAGCACGTGGATTTATTCTTTTTCTGTGAGTTTGATGCTTTTTCTCTTTCCCAGCTGCAACAACTCCCTATACACTTTCTTCATTTACTTGTTTTTCTTTAGTCTTATATTTCCTCCTCCTTCCTGGGAAAGCAGAAGCTTTCCCAGGCTTTTGCATTAAATAGTACAAAAAGTACTTGAAATCGTTCAATAGATTGGAACTGGAGAGAGGTGTCAGCAAGCTGATTTACACCGCTGAAGTCAATGAGAATGACACGTCACAGAATGACATTTCCTGATGGAATACCATATGTCTTCAGCTCACCTGGGGCAGGGGAGAAGGATGGAGGTTTGAGATGGGGAGAGGGGACTTAGCCGTTCCTAAATGAAGTACTGTCTTACAGGTTTATATTTTTCCAGAACTGTCTGCCACTTAAAGTTTGGGGTGTTTTTGAGTTTGAGCAAGAAATAATTTATTTTTTTTAAACTGGCTAGAAGAGGAAAATAAGATATTTTTCCAGTTATTGAAAGCAGCTCTCCAGCCTGCTTATCAACAGCCCTAGCACTAAAACAGTGGTGGGTGCTGTAGGATACCACACTCATTGAAGGGAAGTCCGTTTATTTTTTAACTAGTGAGAAACGGGTTTGATTAAACAGATTTGTGAGTTCTCTTTAAGCATAACTTTAATACTTGACGTAGTATTTTAAAAGGTGGGGTGTAAAGATCCAGAGTATTACAAAGGAGTTAATGTGAAATGATATTGCCCAGTGGGAAGTTATTGATTATAAGAGCACAGCAGGCCTCTGAGAGCTCTCCAGTAGCTTCAAAATGGGATGCTTATAGTAACTATGTTGACTTTGTTCCTGAAAGATTATTAAGAATAATTAATGAGGGTCTGCTTCACGAAATAGAGTTGCACATCTTTATTATCCCAAGTCCAGTTATAAATGCTAGTGCGTAAATGACAGTGGAGCCAAGTGGTGTGCACACCAAGGGGTTGTTCTTTGAGAGGAAAGGTGGCCATGTACTACAGCAAGTAGCAAACTGGGGTCCTGCGTTAGTTCCGTACTCTGCTATAGCGTGACGCAGCTTCCTCTTTGCATAGATAGTCTCGCCATGGAGTGGCTAAAGGTATTCACATTAAATTAATTATGTCACATTACTGCCCTGCTTTGTTCCAAAAGACTAAAATGTCTGTGTTCCAGCAGTGCAAATCCCCTGCCTGCCCCTTTTCTGTTGAAGTGTTTTGCCAGAATAAGACTTAGGTTTTAAAAATTATCACCCCATTGAGTTGAAAGACGTCACTTCCAGTTATGTTTTTCTTTGCTATTCATTATCGCCTCCTGTTGTCTTCTTGGGATGCAGTTACTGTCACGGTAATAGCTTATTTGCAAAAGTTAAGGAAGAAATGTTTTCGTGTGCGGGGGGTGAGGCAGTGGCCCAGGTTGCGCAGAGAAGCTGTGGATGCCCCATCCCTGGAGGGGTTCAAGGCCAGGCTGGATGAGGCTTTGAACAACCTGGGCTGGTGGGAGGTGTCCCTGCCCATGGCAGGGGGTGGCCCTGGATGATCTTTAAGATCCTTTCCAACCCAAACCATCCTGTGGTTCTATGATTCTATAAAGTTCCTGTTCCTAGGGGTTCTGTGAAGCCCACAGGCTTGGTTTGGTGGAGGGAAGAGGCGGTGCTGAACTGGCCCAGTAGCCAGAGGTGCTTTAGGCACATGGAACAGTCAGGGGGTTATACAGATGGATGAACTGCGTAAATGTTTGTATCAGCTGAATGTTTACCAAGTATTTGTGGAATGTGAGGGATCAAGTATTTATGCCCTAAGCAAAACGCGCCATGAATGAGCGTGTGCTGGGTGTCTCATTTCAGGTACAGTGGTAGTCCAGCAGCTCATGTCAGTGATGATCAGCAAACATGAAGAGCTGTTTCCCAGGGATGCAGACCCTCAGATGGGACCCGAGGTATGCAACAACAACAATGAAATGCCAAAGAAAGGGATGGCGGGACAGCTCCAGAACAAAGAGAACAACAACACCACGGAGACAGCAGTGAGGCGCTGCTCTTGGGACAAACCCGAGTCTCCCCAAAGGGAAAGCATGGACAATGAATCTCCAACTGCTCTGCCAGGCAGCAAGACAAATAGCCCTAGGAACAGCGTCCAGAAACCAGATGTCACCAGGAGCCCACCGCTCATGGTGAAAAAAAATCCTGCTTTTAATAAAGGCAGTGGCATCGTCACCAACGGGTCCTTCAGCAGCTCCGTGGAGGGCCCTGAGAAGAGCCAGACCTTACCAAACTGCGCCCTGCAAGCCAGGAGGATGTCGTCCTTGAAGGGACCGGTGACAAAGATGGGCACACACAGCGTGCAGAACGGAGGTGTGCGGATGGGCCTTTCCAGCACGGATGGGCACAGCAACACCCTCAACGGCCGGCCCACAGGCTGGGTGCCCAACGGCTACGTCACGCTGAGGGACAACAAGCAGAAGGAAGCGGTGAGCGAGTCAGGCCAGCACAACAGGCTGTCCACCTACGACAACGTCCACCAGCAGTTTTCTATGGTGAGCTCTGAGGACAAACAGAGTGTGGACAGTGCCACCTGGTCAACGTCCTCTTGTGAAATATCGCTCCCGGAGCACTCCAACTCCTGTCGTTCATCCACCACCACCTGCCCGGAGCAGGACTTCTATGCAGGTAACTTCGAAGACTCCATGCTGGATGGACCACCACATGAAGACCTCTCTAACCCAGGTGACTATGAGAACAAAAGTGACAGAAGGAGTGTGGGGGGCCACAGCAGCAGAGCCACCAGCAGCAGCGATAACAGTGAAACGTTTGTGGCCAACAGTACTAACAACCACAGTGCTCTGCACAGCCTGGTGTCCAGCTTGAAGCAAGAGATGGCCAAGCAAAAACTAGAGTATGAGACAAGGATAAAAAGGTAAGATGGTTTGGCTTTACCATCTGACTGCCTTTTGCAGAATAAATCCAAGAATTGTTCCCTCTCGTGACTTGCAGTTTGCACCAGCTGCAGTCACTGGGTGCTCACTGCTGAGTTTCCCATCTTTCAGAGTTGACACACTCTGACATGACATCATGATCCAAAGAGCAATTGTGTGCCATGGTTGGGACGTGCTATCCTATTGGCACCCAAAACAAAGCCACAAAGCCAGAACCTTGGAATGTAATTAACCAAAGCAGGAGGCTCTCGCAATGCTTTCATTCGCTGATTCCTGTTCTCCAGAGACTGAGAAAGGCAACTGGGCATCACCTTGCAGTGAAAGCAGTGCTGTGGTTTATTCCACCTGTACTTTCTGAGACTGGGAGACTGCTGGAACTCCTTTCCAGAGTCCTCATTCCTCTTGAGATAGTGCTGCATCTGAGAGTTGCCTCTGCTCACAGTCCTGCTTCTTTGCATGAGCCTTTCCTGCACAGCTCAGACCTGTTAGAGAAGGCCAGGGAGAGCCGTGGCTTTGTCTGCAGACAGTGCAGAGTCTTCTGATGGGCTGCATCCCAAGAAGCATTAGCAGCAGGTCGAAGGAGGTGATTCTCCCCCTCTGCTCTGCTCTCGTGAGACCCCACCTGGAGTGCTGTGTTCAGATGTGGGGCCCTCAACATAAAAAAGACCTGGACCTGTTGGAGAGAGTCCAGAGGAGAGCCATGAAATTCATCAGAGGGCTGGAGCACCTCCCCTGTGAGGACAGGCTGAGAGAGTTGGGGGTGTGCAGCCTGGAGAAGAGAAGGCTCCGGGGAGACTTTAGAGCAGCTTCCAGTGCTGAAAGGGGGCTACAGGAGAGATGGGGAGGGACTGAAAGAGGGGAGATTGAGATGAGATGTGAGGAAAAAATGTTTTCCTGTGCGGGTGGTGAGCAGTGGTCCAGGTTGCCCAGAGAAGCTGTGGATGCCCCATCCCTGGAGGGGTTCAAGGCCAGGATGGATGAGGCTTTGGGAAACCTGGGCTAGTGGGAGGTGTCCCTGCCCATGGCAGGGGGTGGCACTGGATGGTCTCTAAGGTCCCTTCCAACCCAAACCGTTCTATGATTCTATGATTCTGTTCTCGCACACAGCAAGGTTGCTAGGGTGGATGGCCATGACAATCGGTGAATGACCTCAAGGTCTAGGCTTAGCATTAACTGATTCACGTAGCAATGTGGAGCTGAATGTGCTGTCTTTGTTACCCAGGTTCTGCAGTAAAGCTGTTCAGGTCTTGGCTTGTGTTCTAACCTCTGTTGCACAGCATTGGTGCCTCTGGCACTGCCAGTCGCAGCTGGATCACAACGTGTGAGAGCTGCCAGCAAAAGTCCAGCAGACAGAATATTGCAGACTTCTGCCCACATCACTATTTTCAGCACAGTGTGCAGTGTGGTAGAGCACTTCTTATAATGTTTAACATGCACAAGGACTGTGTGTTTAGTACCACGAGGATTTCTAATGCTTTCCATTGGAAAGCCAGATGTGAAATAGGGTCAGATTTTTATAGAATAGAATAGAATCATTCAGGTTGTCAAAGACCCCAAGGATCATCAAGTCCAACCATCAACCCAACCCCACCCAACCCACTAAGCCATGTCCCGAAGCACCGCATCTACACGTTTCTTGACCCCCTCCAGGGATGGTGACTCCACCACTGCCCTGGGCAGCCTGTTCCAATGTTTTTTAGACAAAAAACATATTGATTGAAGGGGTTTTTTTTTTTTGATTTGTCAATGCATATTTGCAAAGAGATAGTAGCTAAATCAGGTGAGGAATGGAGAAGAGCAGTGAAACACAGGCATGCAGGGCATTATACTGACCTTGTAAGTGACACTAGTGCTAGGCGTCAACACTTCCAGCAGTGAAAGGCTTCCTTAGGCTATTCCTGGCAAATTAGAGGGAGCTGTTGGGTACTGTGCACCTTGCCAGTGGCTATGATTAGGCATTTTCTAAATGAGCTATGGAAGACACTGCCCTGTGGGAATGGTTCATTGATGAAGCCATGGTTTGTAGATACCCCTCTCAACAATTCAGTTTAAGCTTTGTAAATGAAAAGACACATGTATGAGTTTGTGGTGTGCATTTCTGCTTGAGTGAGTGAGGAGCTGCTGCTCAGGAGCTGTCTGCTTTTATTTCATTATTTTGTAGCTTGGAGCAAAGAAATCTCACCCTGGAGACAGAAATGATGGCCCTGCACGAAGAGCTGGACCAAGAGCGGAAGAAATTCACTATGGTAGAGATCAAAATGCGTAATGCAGAACGGGCCAAGGAAGATGCAGAGAAGAGGAACGACATGTTGCAGAAGGAAATGGAGCAGTTTTTCTCCACTTTTGGAGAACTGACAGTGGAGTCTCGCAGACCAGAAAGAGAGAACACCATCTGGATCCAGTGAGCAATGGAGGCGTAGACTGTGGGACTTTGGGGAAGGGCTTTGGGGTATTATAGTGTATCAGGTGGCTGGTCACCTGGCTGAGGCTAGTACTCAACATAATGTTATAAACCCTTGCAGGAAGGAATCGCACAGACGTTAACCACTCATACCTACAGTGTGTACTTACCAAGTTATACTCTGAATGCTTCATGAGACTACTGTCAAGTGTTACAACTGGATACCTGTATATAAATTTAAAAAAAAAATTCACCTTAGAGAGCAAGAGATGTATCTCAAGAAATATTTTAATGCAAGTCTTGTATTTAAACTGGTAAATTGAAATGTTGTTGCAATCAAGCTTTATATCAAGGCTTTTCTCCCTTGCACTTAACATAATAAGCTATTTTTGGCATTGTGTTACCATCAGCTTATTTTGTATATCAAATGTTTTTTGTTTTGTTTTGTTACCCCTCTTGCTGGGGAGTGAAGATAAACAGATCTGTTAAGGTACGTGTGCCGATGGTTAACCCTGATTTGCGTCGCTACTAAGAAGACAGTAGGATAAGAAATAGCAGCATGCTGTGGGCATTAAAAAAAAAAAACAAAACATGGTACTAATTAAACAGAATTGATGGCCAGGGCAAAAAGTACCAGGGTGCCCATATTGTAAACGCCAAATGAGGATATGAAGTCACCAAAATTGGGGTAAACAGCCACTTGTTTGGGAGCAAATGTGGGTGGTAAGAAGTTGGGAGTGGGGGAAAAGGGAACGTAAGGGGGAGTCATTTGATCACCCAACCAGAGCTTTTTGTGGTACCCTAAAGAAGCCCTGTGCCTGATCGCTGCAGCTCAGAGCAGGAAAATAAACCAGCTGTTCTGGCCATATTTGCATTTGAAGGGTGAAGGGACACACAGAGGGGATGAACTGGACATCCTGGTAGGCTTATCAGTGTGATGGGTGCTGGGAAGAAAAAAAAAAAAATTATGTCCAGAGTAGAAAATACTGGAGCAACGTGTGTAACAAGAAGAAAACACACCGACATATTCACCACCCGTATTTACAGCGTATACTAGCAAGTTATCGTACTGTCTGAATGTGCTTCGTGATTTTACTGTCAAGTGTTACAACCAGGAAAGCTCCCGGGATCTCAGCATCGCCAAGGGAACACCCAGAGGGAGCAGCCTGGAGCCTGGCAGCATGCAGAGTGCCAAAAAGAAACAGCAAAGCCATGCTGTAAATTAATAATTTGTTTGGCATCTCTACATATAGTAAGTATAACTGGAATTTCTACACCAAGCTAAGGATATTTTAGCTTTAACTTTTTCATCAGGACTGCAAGCTGTGTGATTAGAGAGGGGTTCTTGTGATATCTTGGCTTCCCTCTAGTGTCTCTTAAATATATTGCAATTATTTTTTAATTATAATTGAGAAAGAACTATGAAGGTAGCCTCAAAGAACTCTCTTAGTTATAACATGTTTATTAGACCAATATTAATTAGATGTGGGAATTATAGTGGGGAACAAACATGAGGTTTGTATTTCAGAGAAATGCTGGCTTACAGTGGGGCATTCCACGTGGCGGCTGGGGAGGCGTTACTGGTGTCTGGTGAGGTTCAGCGTCCTCAGTCAGGGCTGTACTAATTGTCTAGTGCACATCCAGCCTGTCTGGAAATCAGAAAAAGGCAGGGAAAGATCACGGTAATAGGAAGGAGCATCCTTTATATCAGTTAGCAGCAATCACAAGATGTGCCCCCAATGGTGAGAGAAGGAAACAGATTGCTAGATTAATGCTGATTTTCAAATGGAATGAGAAAGACCTTGCTGTCTGATGCAGTATGCCTGAACGTCGACCCGCAGGTTAAGCAATATCCGACATCAGTTGAGATGACAGCAAAGTCTCTGAGAGAAGTATTTTCTTAACTGGAATTTGTATTTTCACACTGGATGTGTACAGGAGTCCCTGTAGCAGTATCCCGGGCTGGAGGAGGTCCTGCTTTCTCACTCTGAGCAAGCACATTTCCTCATTCATTTCCTCTACCACTCCCTGTGTCATTCAAACTCTGTTGCTGTCTTAAAATTTAAAGAATACACAATTCCTAAGACTAGTTAAAGCACTTTTGTGAACGAGGACCTAAGTTCAGTCACACAGGCAGAAGGTGCCCAGCAAGGCCATGGGGAAAGGTGCTGCTCTGAGGTTAATGACAGCTCCTTGATAAAATTTGATTTATGATACTTCTTCAAAGTTGCTGAGGAATAGGAATTTCATTTCCCATCCACATCTGCCTGCGGTGCCCTGGGCTACGCAATACACATGGAAGAAGGGGATGTGTAGTCCATGTCCTTAGCATTCTGTGTTCAATTTTTATTTTCCTTGGTCCTCACGGGCATTAACTGGCAGCTTACAGTGATGTGTGTGTGCTGTTTTCCCTATTTGCTCAAACAGGCTTCTTGGTACCCATCTGTTTCCAACCCCAGATTGTTTGGTCAGTGATTGCTTCCTCCAGGTTAGTTCTTGGTGTACCCCCAAGCCTACCCGCAAACTACAAGAATGCAGTTTAAAGTGGTTTTTTTGCTAATCTTCAGGTGTTTGCATTCACAATACCCAAGACAGTTTATAAGACAAACAATTTCAGTGAAAAGTCTTAATTTTTGGTGTATCTACATCCTCCTCATTTTTATATTGTTCTTTTTGAGGATTGCCATTAAACACTCTTGAGTTAGACTGAACAATGCTACTGCAGTGATTTCCTTAGGTATGATCCTTGAAAAAAAAAATAATAGTTTCTTTTTGCAGGGACTCTGGGAAGGTGGTTGACCATGTGAATTTTGTGTAGGGCTTACGCTCGAATAGACCTGGCTCCTTCAGACTGATGCCAGGCTAAGAAATCAGAATTTCTGTTTTTATGGCTGAGTCAGAGGGATCTTGTTCTGCTTTAAAATGAAGACTTAGCCTTGGAAGAAAATACAAACCTTTAGTAGCTGTTACAGCCACACAATTGTAGTGGGTAAAAGCTCATGTTAGGCAGGGTTTGTCTGTTTATTTGAAGCTTGGCTTCACATTTGAAAGGTATTACAGTGCTTGTCAACATCAAGGCATGTTCAACCTCCAGTTATGCTATCCCAGCAGACTGGAATAGTGGCAGACACTCACCATACCTTTTAAGTGTTAGATTTTGGTGTTTTGCTCAGAAAAGCTGCCATTTTCCTTTCTGTTTGTGAGAAACCTGCTAGGAACTATGAGTACGCTCTGCTGCAGCAGAGTAATTCAGCTCACTACACTTTCTTCTTACGTTTTTTTATTTCAGCATCTCATAGAGCGAGTTTCCCAAATATAAAAATGAATAAATCAAATGTTATGTTAAATGATATGCAAAACTGGTATTTTAGGTTTTCCTGAGAATGAAGAGGAAAGGAGTTTGGGAAGATTGCTGCTCTCAGGTATGTAAGCAGTCCTTGATACAGTAGTTAAAGTGAGGGTCCAAAAATTGTTCAAAAAGATCCGATTTCCTAAAAGGAATGAATATTTGACAGCTCTTTATTGGATAGGATCCCTGGAGGCATGGAACAGGGGTGGGATAAGGAGACACTGAATAACCAGGTACACTGATTTTGGCAACCCAGAGTTGCCTCCAGCTGCTGTGCACTCAAACCCTTCCTGGCGGAGTGAAACTCCTAATTAATTTCCTTTCTTCTTCTGAATTCCCTCTGGACTCTGTCCATTGAAGAGGAGGGTGGCTGCAGGCTCTCCATGCCCCTGGTAATCTGCAAGGAAGTCGGGGGTGGGAGGGAAAGGGGAGATGGGAGAAAAGCAATAAATACACGGACTTTTGATGTGGGCGTGCAAAAATAGAGGAAACGGTTCGGAGAGATGAGGAGAAAAAGGAAGTGAATATACCTGCAATTGCCATGTGTAGGTGGTAGTAATTTGCCCTCAGTTAAGTGCATTCTGAAGGTTGTCTCTACAAAAAGTTTACTACAGGCCTTTAGAAGCTGTCGTAATGTGTGTATTTACTCTTGGCATCGGTGGTCTGGTTTTGCTGGAGAAATGGTTGTCAACAATAAAACAAGTTTCTTTAGTATGCCCATAATAATAGAGACTGCAGAAAATTTTGGAGTGTAATGCAAATATATTCCTCCCTTTTTCCCTAGGGGATCTGGGATAATGAGCTTTACGTGCAATACAATTCCATTTCTGAATCTCCTAAATGCAAGAATGGAAAATCCTTTCTGCCTCTGTGTGTATTACTCTCTTCATGTGAAAGAGGTTTAAAGTGATTCATGTTCAAAATGTTTAAAATACCATTATGAGCTGTTTCAAGTAACATTATGAGCATGGCTGTAATTTTTTAACTGCCTAGTATTTAGGAGGTGACTTAGCTTGAAACCAAAACAGGTAGTTTTGAACATGGGAATTTTTTCATCACCACTAAGCTATGCCAGCGACTGGTGTTTTTAATTGCACATTCGTTATATCGGGCTGGGTTTTGGCAGAGCGGGATTGCTAGCTCCTCCTGTAGCCACTGGTAACCCAGACTGAGCACTCTGGGGAGATTTTTCTTAATTCACTCTTGCAGATGTACATTTTATGTAATAGTGAGATGGAGTTGTGTGAAAAAGCTACAAGTTCGCCCCTGCCTGGTTCCATAATAGTTCCCATGTGCAGACATGCCCTAATAGTAATAGTGCTTGTGGATAATGAAGGAGATACTTGTATAATTTAGAAAATTTTGGAGGCCAGAAAAATGAGTGTAATGCAAATCTATTCCTCCCTTTTGCTCACAATGGTGAGTGTATCACGATTGACTTAATTGATGCTCTTCTGTCTGACTGGAGGGACCTGCATGAAAGGAGGCTGGAATAGAAAGCACAGTATGAAGCACGACAGAAATGAAGCATCTGTGGAGGCAATTTCAAAGGCCATTAAGAGACCAGTTCATGAACTATTAATCTGTTTCTGTGCTGCCAGCCAGGCGTGTTTTTCCCAAGGCCAGAACCTAAGATCAAAACCACGCTAAGCTATTAAAAACTGCTTGACAAGGAAAGAGGTGGAGAGCTGCTAGTATCGACTCGGGAGGACATGCTGGGTAAAGACAGACTGCCTCCCTTGCACTGGAGCCAGCAGGGGATGAGTAAATTTGCACTACTTGGCAGGACCAGGCACACGTCCCAGCTGAGGTTCTCAGTCCGTTCGGTGTTCCTGGAGTGCTGCAGCCCAGTGGAGATGGCACGTGGCAACGCAGGCTTTATGGGCTTGGGCACACAGCCATGTACGAGTGTTGCTCTGCTAATTCTGGAGGTGGAGCAGTCCATGCAGGACCAGCTCCAGGCATCAGCAAGCTCCTCAGCAACCAGCTCTAGTGGGAGGTGTCCCTGCCCGTGGCAGGGGGTTGGAACTAGATAACCGTTAAGGTCCCTTCCAACCCAATCCATTCCATGATTCTATGATGTCCACCTTTCATTCAAAGTGTAGACATGCCCCAAACTGTGCAGCTACAGCCTGAGTGCTTCTCCTCCTCGCTGTCCTTAGCTCTATGGTCACCAAAAAAATGCGGAGGCAGCTGAAGTTTGGAAGACGTGGGTTTCTGGAGCAGGGCGTGCTGTGCTGGTGCAATTGGAAAGGACTGCCGGCTCCCAACCTAGGCATCCATGCAGCTACTGCTTCAGGGTTCACTCAGGCAGAATTGAATGCAATGGCCAAGGAGAGTGCCTTCCCTCTGACTGCGGCTGTAGGCGAGAAGAGGTTCCTGGTGGGGTGACAGCCCCATGTAGTTCTGTGCTGGGAAACATGGAGGAGAGCGGGTCCTTTGGGAAGTGTGCTCACAAGGACGAGTGGGAGAGAGGGATCGTAGCTGGGGCTCACTTCTGAGCTGTAATGACACCATGGCCTTTAATTGATGTTGCAGGGGAAGCAATTGTGAGAGTCATCTGTGAGGTGTAGGTGTGCAGAGTCACAGAACGAGTTTAATATTGGGAACAGCTTTTGGTATTGAAGTCTCCATTTGGAGCCTGAATCTTACACTGATGAAAGGAGCTGGGCTGGCAGATCTAAAGACGTGTCTTCTGTTTGTTCAGGCAATGAGCATATGGCATGTGGTAGTCCTAAAACTACTCCCTGTGTGGCACAACGCATCTTTTCTGGAACCTCCACAGACAAAACAGTGAGCTCTGCTTGCCTACAGTGCCTGCAC